>NC_092159.1:230000-440000 GCF_045791955.1 Oncorhynchus clarkii lewisi | reverse complement strand
TGTAGAGGTCATGCTATATATAGTGTAGAGGTCATGCTATATATAGTGTAGAGGTCATGCTATATATAGTGTAGAGGTCATGCTATATATAGTGTATCTAGAGGTCATGCTATATATAGTCTATCTAGAGGTCATGCTATATATAGTATATCTATAGTTCATGCTATATATAGTGTAGAGGTCATGCCATATATAGTGTAGAGGTCATGATACATATAGTGTAGAGGTCATGCTATATATAGTGTAGAGGAGACTCTATAGTGTAGAGGTCATGCTATATATAGTGTAGAGGTCATGCTATATTTAGTGTAGAGGTCATGCTATATATAGTTTAGAGGTCGTGCTATATATATATAGGCTATCTAGAGGTCATGCTATATATAGTGTAAAGGTCATGCTATATATAGTGTAGAGGTCATGCTATATATAGTGTAGAGGTCATACTATATATAGTGTATCGAGAGGTCATGCTATATATAGTGTAGAGGTTGTGCTATATATAGTGTAGAGGTCATGCTATATATAGTGTAGAGGTCATGCTATATATAGTGTAGAGGTCGTGCTATATATAGTGTAGAGGTCGTGCTATATATATATAGGCTATCTAGAGGTCATGCTATATGTAGTGTAGAGGTCATGCTATATATAGTGTAGAGGTCATGCTATATATAGTGTAGAGGTCGTGCTATATATAGTGTAGAGGTCATGCTATATATAGTGTAGAGGTCGTGCTATATATAGTGTAGAGGTCGTGCTATATATAGTGTAGAGGTCGTGCTATATATATATAGGCTATCTAGAGGTCATGATATATATAGTGTAGAGGTCATGCTATATATAGTGTAGAGGTCATGCTATATATAGTGTAGAGGTCGTGCTATATATATATAGGCTATCTAGAGGTCATGCTATATATAGTGTAAAGGTCAAGTTATATATAGTGTAGAGGTCATGCTATATATAGTGTAGAGGTCATACTATATATAGTGTAGAGGTCATGCTATATATAGTGTAGAGGTCATGCTATATTTAGTGTAGAGGTCATGCTATATACAGTGTAGAGGTTGTGCTATATATATATAGACTATCTAGAGGTCATGCTATATATAGTGTAGAGGTCATGCTATATATAGTGTAGAGGTCATGCTATATATAGTGTAGAGGTCATACTATATATAGTGTATCAAGAGGTCATGCTATATATAGTGTAGAGGTCGTGCTATATATAGTGTAGAGGTCGTGCTATATATATATAGGCTATCTAGAGGTCATGCTATATGTAGTGTAGAGGTCATGCTATATATAGTGTAGAGGTCATGCTATATATAGTGTAGAGGTCGTGCTATATATAGTGTAGAGGTCATGCTATATATAGTGTAGAGGTCGTGCTATATATAGTGTAGAGGTCGTGCTATATATAGTGTAGAGGTCGTGCTATATATATATATATAGGCTATCTAGAGGTCATGCTATATATAGTGTAGAGGTCATGCTATATATAGTGTAGAGGTCATGCTATATATAGTGTAGAGGTCGTGCTATATATATATAGGCTATCTAGAGGTCATGCTATATATAGTGTAAAGGTCAAGCTATATATAGTGTAGAGGTCATGCTATATATAGTGTAGAGGTCATACTATATATAGTGTATCTAGAGGTCATGCTATATATAGTGTAGAGGTTGTGCTATATATAGTGTAGAGGTCATGCTATATATAGTGTAGAGGTCATGCTATATATAGAGTAGAGGTCATGCTATATATAGTGTAGAGGTCATGCTATATATAGTGTAGAGGTCATGCTATATATAGTGTAGAGGTCATGCTATATTTAGTGTAGAGGTCATGCTATATACAGTGTAGAGGTTGTGCTATATATATATAGGCTATCTAGAGGTCATGCTATATATAGTGTAGAGGTCATGCTATATATAGTGTAGAGGTCATGCTACATATAGTGTAGAGGTCATACTATATATAGTGTATCAAGAGGTCATGCTATATATAGTGTAGAGGTTGTGCTATATATAGTGTAGAGGTCATGCTATATATAGTGTAGAGGTCATGCTATATATAGTGTAGAGGTCATGCTATATATAGTGTATCTAGAGGTCATACTATATATAGTGTATCTAGAGGTCATGCTATATATAGTGTAGAGGTCGTGCTATATATAGTGTAGAGGTCATGCTATATATAGTGTATCTAGAGGTCATGCTATATATAGTGTATCTAGAGGTCATGCTATATATAGTGTAGAGGTCATGCTATATATAATGTAGAGGTCATGCTATATATAATGTAGAGGTCATGCTATATATAGTGTATAGGTCATGCTATATATAGTGTAGAGGTCATGCTATATATAGTGTAGAGGTCGTGCTATATATAGTGTAGAGGTCATGCTATATATAGTGTAGAGGTCGTGCTATATATAGTGTAGAGGTCATGCTATATATAGTGTATCTAGAGGTCATGCTATATATATAGTGTATCTAGAGGTCATGCTATATATAGTGTATCTAGAGGTCATGCTATATATAGTGTAGAGGTTGTGCTATATATAGTGTAGAGGTCATGCTATATATAGTGTAGAGGTCATGCTATATAGAGTGTATCTAGAGGTCATGCTATATATAGTGTAGAGGTCATGCTATATATAGTGTATCTAGAGGTCATGCTATAGTGTATCTAGAGGTCATGCTATATATAGTGTATCTAGAGGTCATGCTATATATAGTCTATCTAGAGGTCATGCTATATATAGTCTATCTATAGTTCATGCTATATATAGTGTAGAGGTCATGCCATATATAGTGTAGAGGTCATGATACATATAGTGTAGAGGTCATGCTATATATGGTGTAGAGGAGACTCATTTAGATAGACATCACTAGGATGTGTGATTTGATCCCTCATTTAGATAGACATCACTAGGATGTATGATCAGGATCTGGGGACACATTTAGATAGACATCACTAGGATGTATGATCAGGATCTGATCCCTCATTTAGATAGACATCACTAGGATGTATGATCAGGATCTGATCCCTCATTTAGATAGACATCACTAGGATGTATGATCAGGATCTGATCCCTCATTTAGATAGACATCACTAGGATGTATGATCAGGATCTGATCCCTCATTTAGATAGACATCACTAGGATGTATGATCAGGATCTGGGGACACATTTAGATAGACATCACTAGGATGTATGATCAGGATCTGATCCCTCATTTAGATAGACATCACTAGGATGTATGATCAGGATCTGATCCCTCATTTAGATAGACATCACTAGGATGTATGATCAGGATCTGATCCCTCATTTAGATAGACATCACTAGGATGTGTACATCTGGCAGTGACATGACCAGAGTGCTCATCTCTGGCAGACTGTGGGCCAGGCTTGTGAGAACGAGGTTCACTGAGTTGGGTGAACCTGCAGAAAGAGAGAGTCAGGGGGTGTAAATCTGGCAGTGACACGGAAATCCACCCAGGCTTGTGAGAGCGAGGTTCACTGAGTTGGGTGAACCTGCAGAAAAAGAGAGTCAGGGGGGTGTAAATATGGCAGTGACATAGCAGAGACTTCCTCCATAAAGCCACCCAGGCTGCCGCAGCAGGTGGTGGAGGGAGTCCAAGCTACCGGGTTCATTCAGCGAGCTGGTGAAGCATGGTGGTGGAGGGAGTCCAAGCTACCGGGTTCATTCAGCCAGCTGGTGAAGCATGGTGGTAGTGGGAGTCCAAGCTGCCGGGTTCATTCAGCGAGCTGGTGAAGCATGGTGGTAGAGGGAGTCCAAGCTACCGGGTTCATTCAGAGAGCTGGTGAAGCATGGTGGTGGAGGGAGTCCAAGCTACCGGGTTCATTCAGAGAGCTGGTGAAGCATGGTGGTGGAGGGAGTCCAAGCTACCGGGTTCATTCAGAGAGCTGGTGAAGCATGGTGGTAGAGGGAGTCCAAGCTGCCGGGTTCATTCGGCGAGCTGGTGAAGCATGGTGGTAGAGGGAGTCCAAGCTGCCGGGTTCATTCAGAGAGCTGGTAAAGCATAGTGGTGGCAGCATCAGGCTGTGGGGATGTTTTTCAGCTGTTGGATTGGGAGACTAGTCAGGATCGAGGGAAAGATGAATGGAGCAAAATACAGAGAGAACCTTGATTAAAATCTACTCCAGAGCGTTCAGGATCTCAGACTGGGGCGAAGGTTCACCTTCCAACAGCACAACGACCATAAGCACACAGCCAAGACAACGCAGGAGTGGCTTCGGGACAAGTCTCTGAATGTCTTTGAGTGGCCCAGCCAGAACCCGGACATGAACCCGATCGAACATCTCTGGAGAGACCTGAAAATAGCTGTGCAGCGACGCTCCCCATCCAACCTGACAGAGCTTGAGAGGATCTGCAGAGAAGAATGGGAGAAACTCCCAAATACAGGTGTGCCAAGATTGTGGCGTCATACCCAAGAAGACTTGAGGCTGTAATCACTGCCAAAGGTGCTTCAACAAAGTACTGAGTAAATGGTCTGAATATTTACAGTACCAGTCAAAAGTGTTAGAACACCTGCTCATTCAAGGGTTTTATTTTTTACTATTTTCTACATTGTAGAATAATAGTGAAGACATTAACACTATGAAATAACACATATGGAATCATGTAGTAATCAAAAAAAGTATTAAACAAATCAAAATATATTTTAGATTTTAGATTCTTCAGATTGCCACCCTTTGCCTTGATGACAGCTTTGCACACTCTTGGCATTCTCTCAACCAGTTTCATGAGGTAGTCACCTGGAATGCATTGCAAATAACAGGTGCATCTTATTAAAAGTTAATTTGTGGAATTTCTTTCCTTCTTATTAATGCGTTTCAACCAATTGTATTTTTATTTTATTTATTTCACCTTTATTTAACCAGGTAGGCAAGTTGAGAACAAGTTCTCATTTACAATTGCGACCTGGCCAAGATAAAGCAAAGCAGTTCGACACAAACAACGACACAGAGTTACACATGGAGTAAAACAAACATACAGTCAATAATACAGTATAAACAAGTCTATATACGATGTGAGCAAATGAGGTGAGATAAGGGAGGTAAAGGCAAAAAAAGGCCATGGTGGCAAAGTAAATACAATATAGCAAGTAAAACACTGGAATGGTAAATTTGCAATGGAAGAATGTGCAAAGTAGAAATAAAAATAATGGGGTGCAAATTATAGGTGGGCTATGTACAGGTGCAGTAATCTGTGAGCTGCTCTGACAGTTGGTGCTTAAAGCTAGTGAGGGAGTGTTTCCAGTTTCAGAGATTTTCGTAGTTCGTTCCAGTCATTGGCAGCAGAGAACTGGAAGGAGAAGCGGCCAAAGAAAGAATTGGTTTTGGGGGTGACTAGAGAGATATACCTGCTGGAGCGTGTGCTACAGGTGGGAGATGCTATGGTGACCAGCGAGCTGAGATAAGGGGGGACTTTACCTAGCAGGGTCTTGTAGATGACATGGAGCCAGTGGGTTTGGCGACGAGTATGAAGCGAGGGCCAGCCAACGAGAGCGTACAGGTCGCAATGGTGGGTAGTATATGGGGCTTTGGTGACAAAACGGATTGCACTGAGATCCAATTTGTTGAGTAGGGTATTGGAGGCTATTTTGCAAATGACATCGCCAAAGTCGAGGATTGGTAGGATGGTCAGTTTTACAAGGATATGTTTGGCAGCATGAGTGAAGAATGCTTTGTTGCGAAATAGGAAGCCAATTCTAGATTTAACTTTGGATTGTAGATGTTTGATATGGGTCTGGAAGGAGAGTTTACAGTCTAACCAGACACCTAAGTATTTGTAGTTGTCCACGTATTCTAAGTCAGAGCCGTCCAGAGTAGTAATGTTGGACAGGCGGGTAGGTACAGGTAGCGATCGGTTGAAGAGCATGCATTTAGTTTTACTTGTATTTAAGAGCAATTGGAGGCCACGGAAGGAGAGTTGTATGGCATTGAAGCTTGCCTGGAGGGTTGTTAACACAGTGTCCAAAGAAGGGCCAGAAGTATACAGAATGGTGTCGTCTGCGTAGAGGTGGATCAGAGACTCACCAGCAGCAAGAGAGACCTCATTGATGTATACAGAGAAGAGAGTCGGTCCAATAATTGAACCCTTTGGCACCCCCATAGAGACTGCCAGAGGTCCGGACAGCAGACCCTCCAATTTGACACACTGAACTCTATCAGAGAAGTAGTTGGTGAACCAGGCGAGGCAATTATTTGAGAAACCAAGGCTGTCGAGTCTGCCGATGAAGATGTGGTGATTGACAGAGTCGAAAGCCTTGGCCAGATCAATGAATACGGCTGCACAGTAATGTTTCTTATCGATGGCGGTTAAGATATTGTTTAGGACCTTGAGCGTGGCTGAGGTGCACCCATGACCAGCTCTGAAACCAGATTGCATAGCAGAGAAGGTATGGTGAGATTCGAAATGGTCGGTAATCTGTTTGTTGACTTGGCTTTCGAAGACCTTAGAAAGGCATGGTAGGATAGATATAGGTCTGTAGCAGTTTGGGTCAAGAGTGTCCCCCCCTTTGAAAGGGGGATGACCGCAGCTGCTTTCCAATCTTTGGGAATCTCAGAAAGAGCAGGCTAGTAATAGGGGTGGCAACAATTTCGGCAGATAATTTTAGAAAGAAAGGGTCCAGATTGTCTAGCCCGGTTGATTTGTAGGGGTCCAGATTTTGCAGCTCTTTCAGAACATCAGCTGAACGGATTTGGGAGAAGGAGAAATGGGGAAGGCTTGGGCGAGTTGCTGTGGGGGGTACAGTGCTGTTGACCGGGGTAGGAGTAGCCAGGTGGAAAGCATGGCCAGCCGTAGAAAAATGCTTATTGAAATTCTCAATTATGGTGGATTTATCAGTGGTGACAGTGTTTCCTATCTTCAGTGCAGCGGGTAGCTGGGAGGAGGTGTTCTTATTCTCCATGGACTTTACAGTGTCCCAGAACTTTTTTGAGTTCGTGTTGCAGGAAGCAAATTTCTGCTTGAAAAAGCTAGCCTTGGCTTTTCTAACTGCCTGTGTATAATGGTTTCTAGCTTCCCTGAACAGCTGCATATCACAGGGGCTGTTCGATGCTAATGCAGAACGCCATCAGTTGTGTTGTTACAAGGTAGGTGTTGTATACAGAAGATAGCCCTATAAGTCCATATTATGGCAAGAAAAACTCAAATAAGCATTCTTCTCTCTCTACCCCCCTTACATCACCACACGGTCTTTCACACCTCCCAGCCCTTCTCAGCAGAGAGGAAGTGGGCAGTGTGGAGGGAATAGGTGGGGTGGACAGGATATAAGTCATTAAAGAGTTTAGAGAGAGGAAGTGATAGAATACATTGAGATGGAACACACCTGTCTTCTACTCTGTGAGTAACTTTATGGTTTAATACCTGTATAGTTTAATATCTGTATAGTTTAAGATCTGTATAGTTTAATATCTGTATAGTTTAAGATCTGTATAGTTTAATACCTCTATAGTTTAATATCTGTATAGTTTAATATCTGTATAGTTTAATATCTCTATAGTTTAATATCTGTACAGTTTAATATCTATATAGTTTAATATCTGTATTGTTTAATATCTATATTGTTTAATATCTATATAGTTTAATATCTATATAGTTTAATACCTATATAGTTTAATATCTGTATTGTTTAATATCTGTATTGTTTAATATCTCTATAGTTTAATATCTATATAGTTTAATATCTGTATTGTTTAATATCTGTATTGTTTAATATCTCTATAGTTTAATATCTATATAGTTTAATATCTCTATAGTTTAATATCTGTATTGTTTAATATCTGTATTGTTTAATATCTCTATAGTTTAATATCTATATAGTTTAATATATGTATTGTTTAATATCTGTATAGTTTAATATCTATATAGTTTAATATCTCTATAGTTTAATATATGTATTGTTTAATATCTGTATTGTTTAATATCTCTATAGTTTAATATCTATATAGTTTAATATATGTATTGTTTAATATCTGTATAGTTTAATATCTATATAGTTTAATATCTCTATAGTTTAATATATGTATTGTTTAATATCTGTATTGTTTAATATCTATATAGTTTAATATCTCTATAGTTTAATATCTGTGGAACAGCTCAGTGTTTACATCATGTACCATAGTGATAGTTTTCTCTGTGTTTCAGTGCTGTTCAGTACACTGGTATACTCCGATCTCGGTCATAATGGAGGTACGTATCTATTTATTCATCACCTGCTCAATTTTCCTCCTCCTCTTCTTCTCCTCTTCTTCTCCTCTTCTTCTCCACTTCTTCTCTTCTCCTCTTATTCTCCTCTTCTTCTCCTCTTCTTCTCCTCTCCTCTTCTTCTCCACTTCCTCTCTTCTCCTCTTATTCTCCTCTTCTTCTCCTCTTCTTCTCCTCTCCTCTTCTTCTCCTCTTCTTCTCCTCTTCTTCTCCTCTCCTCTTCTTCTCCTCTTCTTCTCTGCTCCTCTTCTTCTCCTCTTCTTCTCCTCTTCTTCTCCTCTCCCCTTCTTCTCCTCTTCTTCTCTTCTCCTCTTCTTCTCCTCTTCTTCTCCTCTTCTTCTCCTCTTCTCTCTCTCTGTTTACTCCTGCTACTCCTCTCATATCAAGTCTCTCCTTCCTCTTCTTCTCCTCTTCTTCTCCTCTCCTCTTCTCTCTCTCTACTCCTGCTACTCCTCTCATATCAAGTCTCTCCCTCCTCTTCTTCTCCTCTTCTTCTCTTCTCTTCTTCTTCTCTTCTTCTTCTCTTCTCTCTCTACTCCTGCTACTCCTCTCATCCCAAGTCTCTCCCCCCTCTTCTTCTCCTCTTCTTCTCCTCTTCTCTCTCTCTCTACTCCTGCTACTCCTCTCATATCAAGTCTCTCCCTCCTCTTCTTCTCCTCTTCTTCTCTTCTCTTCTTCTTCTCTTCTTCTTCTCTTCTCTCTCTACTCCAGCTACTCCTCTCATATCAAGTCTCTCCTTCCTCTTCTTCTCCTCTTCTTCTCCTCTCCTCTTCTCTCTCTCTACTCCTGCTACTCCCCTCATATCAAGTCTCTCCCTCCTCTTCTTCTCCTCTTCTTCTCCTCTCCTCTTCTCTCTCTCTCTACTCCTGCTACTCCTCTCATCCCAAGTCTCTCCCCCCTCTTCTTCTCCTCTTCTTCTCCTCTTCTCTCTCTCTCTACTCCTGCTACTCCTCTCATATCAAGTCTCTCCTTCCTCTTCTTCTCTCCTCTTCTCTCTCTCTACTCCTGCTACTCCTCTCATATCAAGTCTCTCCCTCCTCCTCTTCTTCTCCTCTTCTTCTCCTCTCCTCTTCTCTCTCTCTCTACTCCTGCTACTCCTCTCATCCCAAGTCTCTCCCCCCTCTTCTTCTCCTCTTCTTCTCCTCTTCTCTCTCTCTCTACTCCTTCTACTCCTCTCATATCAAGTCTCTCCCTCCTCTTCTCCTCCTCTTCTTCTCCTCTTCTCTCTCTCTACTCCTTCTACTCCTCTCATATCAAGTCTCTCCTTCCTCTTCTTCTCCTCTCCTCTTCTCTCTCTCTACTCCTGCTACTCCTCTCATATGAAGTCTCTCCCTCCTCTTCTCCTCCTCTTCTTCTCCTCTTCTTCTCCTCTTCTCTCTCTCTACTCCTGTTTCTCTTCTCATATCAAGTCTCTCCCACCTCTTCTCCTCCTCTTCTTCTCCTCTTCTCTCTCTCTACTCCTGCTACTCCTCTCATATCAAGTCTCTCCCTCCTCTTCTTCTCCTCTTCTTCTCCTCTCCTCTTCTCTCTCTCTCTACTCCTGCTACTCCTCTCATATGAAGTCTCTCCCTCCTCTTCTCCTCCTCTTCTTCTCCTCTTCTTCTCCTCTTCTCTCTCTCTACTCCTGTTTCTCTTCTCATATCAAGTCTCTCCCTCCTCTTCTCCTCCTCTTCTTCTCCTCTTCTTCTCCTCTTCTCTCTCTCTACTCCTGTTTCTCTTCTCATATCAAGTCTCTCCCTCCTCTTCTCCTCCTCTTATTCTCCTCTTCTCTCTCTCTACTCCTGCTACTCCTCTCATATCAAGTCTCTCCCTCCTCTTCTCCTCCTCTTCTTCTCCTCTTTTTCTCCTCGTCTCTCTCTCTACTCCTGTTTCTCTTCTCAATTCAAGTCTCTCCCTCCTCTTCTTCTCCTCTTCCTCTCCTCTCCTCTCTCTCTCTACTCCTGCTACTCCTCTCATATCAAGTCTCTCCCTCCTCTTCTTCTCCTCTTCTTCTCCTCTCCTCTTCTCTCTCTCTCTACTCCTGCTACTCCTCTCATATCAAGTATCTCCCTCCTCTTCTCCTCCTCTTCTTCTCTTCTTCTTCTCCTCTTCTCTCTCTCTACTTCTGTTTCTCTTCTCATATCAAGTCTCTCCCTCCTCTTCTTCTCCTCTTCTTCTCCTCTCCTCTTCTCTCTCTCTCTACTCCTGCTACTCTTCTCATCCCAAGTCTCTCCCCCTCTTCTTCTCCTCTTCTTCTCCTCTTCTCTCTCTCTCTACTCCTGCTACTCCTCTCATATCAAGTCTCTCCTTCATCTTCTTCTCCTCTCCTCTTCTCTCTCTCTACTCCTGCTACTCCTCTCATATGAAGTCTCTCCCTCCTCTTCTACTCCTCTTCTTCTCCTCTTCTTCTCCTCTTCTCTCTCTCTACTCCTGTTTCTCTTCTCATATCAAGTCTCTCCCTCCTCTTCTCCTCCTCTTCTTCTCCTCTTCTTCTCCTCTTCTCTCTCTCTCTACTCCTGTTTCTCTTCTCATATCAAGTCTCTCCCTCCTCTTCTCCTCCTCTTCTTCTCCTCTTCTTCTCCTCTTCTCTCTCTCTACTCTTGTTTCTCTTCTCATATCAAGTCTCTCCCTCCTCTTCTTCTCCTCTTCTTCTCCTCTTCTCTCTCTCTCTACTCCTGTTTCTCTTCTCATATCAAGTCTCTCCCTCCTCTTCTCCTCCTCTTCTTCTCCTCTTCTTCTCCGCTTCTCTCTCTCTCTACTCCTGTTTCTCTTCTCATATCAAGTCTCTCCCTCCTCTTCTTCTCCTCTTCTTCTCTTCTCTCTCTCTCTACTCCTGCTACTCCTCTCATATCAAGTCTCTCCCTCCTCTTCTCCTCCTTTTCTTCTCCTCTTCTTCTCTTCTCCTCTTCTCTCTCTCTACTTATGCTACTCCTCTCATATCAAGTCTCTCCCTCCTCTTCTTCTCCTCTTCTTCTCCTCTTCTTCTCCTCTCCTCTTCTCTCTCTCTCTCTCTCTCTACTCCTGCTACTCCTCTCATATCAAGTCTGTAGTTGTGATTCTCTGTCTGGTGTAGTGATCTTGTGTGTGTGTGTGTTGTGTGTGTTGTGTTTCTGCAACCAGTCAGTGAGCAGTACATAGGTTACTGAGTAGCTTACGCATGAGCAGGGCCAGAAGGAAGGTCTTGTGGTCAAGCAGGTAAAGCGTTTCTCTTCTCAGTTCCCTTCTCAGTTCTCTTCTAGCTAGACAAGACGACAACAAAAAACTGCACAGGAATACAATTGGGAGGTCTGTCTCCAACAACGTAGTAGACACAAGCTAGTTGTTTCTCTCTGTGAGGTCACCTTCCTGACAACCAAAGCTAGTTGTTTCTCTATGTGAGGTCACCTTCCTGACAACCAAAGCTTGTTGTTTCTCTCTGTGAGGTCACCTTCCTGTCAACCAAAGCTAGTTGTTTTTCTCTGTGAGGTCACCTTCCTGACAACCAAAGCTTGTTGTTTCTCTCTGTAAGGTCACCTTCCTGACAACCAAAGCTAGTTGTTTCTCTCTGTGAGGTCACCTTCCTGACAACCAAAGCTAGTTGTTTCTCTCTGTGAGGTCACCTTCCTGACAACCAAAGCTAGTTGTTTCTCTCTGTGAGGTCACCTTCCTGACAACCAAAGCTAGTTGTTTCTCTCTGTGAGGTCAACTTCCTGACAACCAAAGCTAGTTGTTTCTCTATGTGAGGTCACCTTCCTGACAACCAAAGCTTGTTGTTTCTCTCTGTGAGGTCACCTTCCTGTCAACCAAAGCTAGTTGTTTTTCTCTGTGAGGTCACCTTCCTGACAACCAAAGCTTGTTGTTTCTCTCTGTAAGGTCACCTTCCTGACAACCAAAGCTAGTTGTTTCTCTCTGTGAGGTCACCTTCCTGACAACCAAAGCTAGTTGTTTCTCTCTGTAAGGTCACCTTCCTGACAACCAAAGCTTGTTGTTTCTCTCTGTGAGGTCACCTTCCTGACAACCAAAGCTAGTTGTTTCTCTCTGTGAGGTGACCTTCCTGACAACCAAAGCTAGTTGTTTCTCTCTGTGAGGTAACCTTCCTGACAACGTAAGCTTGTTGTTTCTCTCTGTGAGGTCACCTTCCTGACAACCAAAGCTAGTTGTTTCTCTCTGTGAGGTGACCTTCCTGACAACCAAAGCTAGTTGTTTCTCTCTGTGAGGTAACCTTCCTGACAACGTAAGCTTGTTGTTTCTCTCTGTGAGGTCACCTTCCTGACAACCAAAGCTAGTTGTTTCTCTCTGTGAGGTCACCTTCCTGACAACCAAAGCTAGTTGTTTCTCTCTGTGAGGTCAACTTCCTGACAACCAAAGCTAGTTGTTTCTCTATGTGAGGTCACCTTCCTGACAACCAAAGCTTGTTGTTTCTCTCTGTGAGGTCACCTTCCTGTCAACCAAAGCTAGTTGTTTTTCTCTGTGAGGTCACCTTCCTGACAACCAAAGCTTGTTGTTTCTCTCTGTAAGGTCACCTTCCTGACAACCAAAGCTAGTTGTTTCTCTCTGTGAGGTCACCTTCCTGACAACCAAAGCTAGTTGTTTCTCTCTGTAAGGTCACCTTCCTGACAACCAAAGCTTGTTGTTTCTCTCTGTGAGGTCACCTTCCTGACAACCAAAGCTAGTTGTTTCTCTCTGTGAGGTGACCTTCCTGACAACCAAAGCTAGTTGTTTCTCTCTGTGAGGTAACCTTCCTGACAACGTAAGCTTGTTGTTTCTCTCTGTGAGGTCACCTTCCTGACAACCAAAGCTAGTTGTTTCTCTCTGTGAGGTGACCTTCCTGACAACCAAAGCTAGTTGTTTCTCTCTGTGAGGTAACCTTCCTGACAACGTAAGCTTGTTGTTTCTCTCTGTGAGGTCACCTTCCTGACAACCAAAGCTAGTTGTTTCTCTCTGTGAGGTCACCTTCCTGACAACCAAAGCTTGTTGTTTCTCTCTGTGAGGTCACCTTCCTGACAACCAAAGCTGTGATGACACCTGGATGTGAGTCAGTGCTTTTTACAAGACTATTCTCTCTGTGATGACACCTGGATGTGAGTCAGCTAGTGCTTTTTACAAGACTATTCTCTCTGTGATGACACCTGGATGTGAGTCAGCTAGTGCTTTTTACAAGACTATTCTCTCTGTGATGTCACCTGGATGTGAGTCAGCTAGTGCTTTTAGACTATTCTCTCTGTGATGACACCTGGATGTGAGGCAGTGCTTTTTACAAGACTATTCTCTCTGTGATGTCACCTGGATGTGAGTCAGTGCTTTTAGACAATTATCTCTGTGATGACACCTGGATGTGAGTCAGCTAGTGCTTTTTACAAGACTATTCTCTCTGTGATGTCACCTGGATGTGAGTCAGCTAGTGCTTTTAGACTATTCTCTCTGTGATGACACCTGGATGTGAGGCAGTGCTTTTTACAAGACTATTCTCTCTGTGATGTCACCTGGATGTGAGTCAGTGCTTTTAGACAATTATCTCTGTGATGACACCTGGATGTGAGTCAGCTAGTGCTTTTTACAAGACTATTCTCTCTGTGATGACACCTGGATGTGAGTCAGCTTTTAGACCATTATCTCTGTGATGACACCTGGATGTGAGTCAGCTAGTGCTTTTAGACTATTCTCTCTGTGATGACACCTGGATGTGAGTCAGCTAGTGCTTTTTACAAGACTATTCTCTCTGTGATGTCACCTGGATGTGAGTCAGTGCTTTTAGACCATTATCTCTGTGATGACACCTGGATGTGAGTCAGCTAGTGCTTTTTACAAGACTATGCTCTCTGTGATGACACCTGGATGTGAGTCAGTGCTTTTAGACTATTCTCTCTGTGATGTCACCTGGATGTGAGTCAGCTTTTAGACTATTATCTCTGTGATGTCACCTGGATGTGAGTCAGTGCTTTTAGACCATTATCTCTGTGATGACACCTTGATGTGAGTCAGCTAGTGCTTTTTACAAGACTATTCTCTCTGTGATGACACCTGGATGTGAGTCAGTGCTTTTTACAAGACTATTCTCTCTGTGATGACACCTGGATGTGAGTCAGTGCTTTTAGACTATTCTCTCTGTGATGACACCTGGATGTGAGACAGTGCTTTTAGACTATTCTCTCTGTGATGACACCTGGATGTGAGTCAGCTAGTGCTTTTTACAAGACTATTCTCTCTGTGATGACACCTGGATGTGAGTCAGCTTTTAGACTATTCTCTCTGTGATGACACCTGGATGTGAGTCAGTGCTTTTTACAAGACTATTCTCTCTGTGATGTCACCTGGATGTGAGTCAGCTAGTGCTTTTTACAAGACTATTCTCTCTGTGATGACACCTGGATGTGAGTCAGCTTTTAGACTATTCTCTCTGTGATGTCACCTGGATGTGAGTCAGTGCTTTTTACAAGACTATTCTCTCTGTGATGTCACCTGGATGTGAGTCAGTGCTTTTTACAAGACTATTCTCTCTGTGATGACACCTGCATGTGAGTCAGCTAGTGCTTTTTACAAGACTATTCTCTCTGTGATGACACCTGGATGTGAGTCAGCTAGTGCTTTTTACAAGACTATTCTCTCTGTGATGACACCTGGATGTGAGTCAGTGCTTTTTACAAGACTATTCTCTCTGTGATGTCACCTGGATGTGAGTCAGCTAGTGCTTTTAGACTATTCTCTCTGTGATGACACCTGGATGTGAGGCAGTGCTTTTTACAAGACTATTCTCTCTGTGATGTCACCTGGATGTGAGTCAGTGCTTTTTACAAGACTATTCTCTCTGTGATGTCACCTGGATGTGAGTCAGTGCTTTTTACAAGACTATTCTCTCTGTGACGTCACCTGCCTGCAGTCTCAGTCAGCCTCTTCAACAGCCAACAGTTTGAATGACTGAGTCAATGATTTGGTTTAGTTGGAAAGGCTACTGTGTAACAGAGGTGGTTTCTTGAAACACGCCCCCACGTGATGACAAGTAACCTGGTCTGAGACATGATGACATGTATTGGGTACACGAGGCTTAAGCTCAGCGGGCTAAAACAGCCATTTGCAGTGCAGGAGATCTGGGTTCAAACCAGGGTCTCATATTGAATCCGGTGTAGACTGGTAGAACTAATCAATGGGTTTCATATTGAATCTGGTGTAGACTGGTAGAACTAATCAATGGGTTTCATATTGAATCTGGTGTAGACTGGTAGAACTAATCAATGGGTTTCATATTGAATCTGGTGTAGACTGGTAGAACTAATCAATGGGTCTCATATTGAATCTGGTGTAGACTGGTAGAACTAATCAATGGGTTTCATATTGAATCTGGTGTAGACTGGTAGAACTAATCAATGGGTCTCATATTGAATCTGGTGTAGACTGGTAGAACTAATCAATGGGTTTCATATTGAATCTGGTGTAGACTGGTAGAACTAATCAATGGGTCTCATATTGAATCTGGTGTAGACTGGTAGAACTCATCAATGGGTGTCATATTGAATCTGGTGTAGACTGGTAGAACTAATCAATGGGTTTCATATTGAATCTGGTGTAGACTGGTAGAACTAATCAATGGGTCTCATATTGAATCTGGTGTAGACTGGTAGAACTAATCAATGGGTTTCATATTGAATCTGGTGTAGACTGGTAGAACTAATCAATGGGTTTCATATTGAATCTGGTGTAGACTGGTAGAACTAATCAATGGGTCTCATATTGAATCTGGTGTAGACTGGTAGAACTAATCAAATGGTTTCATATTGAATCTGGTGTAGACTGGTAGAACTAATCAATGGGTCTCATATTGAATCTGGTGTAGACTGGTAGAACTAATCAATGGGTCTCATATTGAATCTGGTGTAGACTGGTAGAACTAATCAAATGGTTTCATATTGAATCTGGTGTAGACTGGTAGAACTAATCAATGGGTTTCATATTGAATCTGGTGTAGACTGGTAGAACTAATCCAAGGGTTTCATATTGAATCTGGTGTAGACTGGTAGAACTAATCCAAGGGTTTCATATTGAATCTGGTGTAGACTGGTAGAACTAATCCAAGGGTTTCATATTGAATCTGGTGTAGACTGGTAGAACTAATCCAAGGGTTTCATATTGAATCTGGTGTAGACTGGTAGAACTAATCAATGGGTTTCATATTGAATCTGGTGTAGACTGGTAGAACTAATCCAAGGGTTTCATATTGAATCTGGTGTAGACTGGTAGAACTAATCCAAGGGTTTCATATTGAATCTGGTGTAGACTGGTAGAACTAATCCAAGGGTTTCATATTGAATCTGGTGTAGACTGGTAGAACTAATCCAAGGGTTTCATATTGAATCTGGTGTAGACTGGTAGAACTAATCCAAGGGTTTCATATTGAATCTGGTGTAGACTGGTAGAACACATCAAAGAGTAACTTGGATGTGAGATTGATACAGCTCTCAGACTGACCCTTTCTCTCTCTTTCTGTCTCCCCTTCCTCTATCTCTCTCTGTCTCCCCCTCCTCTGTATTTCTGTCTCTCTGTGTCCCACTCCTCTCTGTCTCCCCCTCTCTCTTCCTCCAGTCTCTCTGAGCGTCCGTCCCAACCGATCTCAGTTCTTTGAATATGAGTCTTTAACTGTGAGCTGTGAGGTTCAGGGGAGCTCTGCTGGATGGACACTGAAGAGATACACATCGACTGGGAAGCTTTCAGCTTGTGGAAGCGACTGGGGAAAACAGCAAGGTTCTTCATGCATCGTGTCACTAATACTATCAGACAGTGGAGTGTACTGGTGTGAGTCTGGGTCTGGAGGACACAGCACTGCTGTCAACATCACAGTACACGGTGTGTCCACAAATCTACTGATATTATAGTGTTTAGTGTTTAATCTGGTTTCAGATAGCTGATGTTATGTTTATATATGATGTTTATATATTATATACAGCTGGGGCTGTGATCCTGGAGAGACCTGTTTATATATGATGATTATATATTATATACACCTGGAGCTGTGGTCCTGGAGAGACCTGTTTATATATGATGTTTATATATTATATACAGCTGGGGCTGTGATCCTGGAGAGACCTGTTTATATATGATGTTTATATATTATATACAGCTGGGGCTGTGATCCTGGAGAGACCTGTTTATATATGTTTATATATTATATACAGCTGGAGGTGTGATCCTGGAGAGACCTGTTTATATATGATGTTTGTATATTATATACAGCTGGAGGTGTGATCCTGGAGAGCCCTGCCCTTCCTGTGACTGAGGGAGATTCTGTGACTCTGCGCTGCAGATATCAGGGAACTCCCTCTGACCTCACAGCCGATTTCTACAAAGATGGATCCCTCGTCAGGACCGAGACTACGGGAGAGATGACCATCCCTGCAGTATCCAGGTCAGACGAAGGACTCTACAAGTGTTCCAACTCTGAAGGAGAATCACCGGAGAGACGGATGACTCTGACAGGTGTGAATTAAATCCCTCTTTGTACCATTAAGTTGATGCCTACGGTAAATACATCTATTAAACCTACGGTAAATACATCCATTAAACCTATGGTAAATACATCCATTAATTTGAAAACTACGGTAAATACATCCATTAAACCTACGGTAAATACATCCATTAAACCTACGGTAAATACATCCATTAAGTTGAAACCTACGGTAAATACATCCATTAAGTTGAAACCTACGGTAAATACATCCATTAAACCTACGGTAAATACATCCATTAAAGCTACGGTAAATACATCCATTAAACCTACGGTAAATACATCCATTAAACCTACGGTAAATACATCCATTAAACGTACGGTAAATACATCCATTAAGTTGAAACCTACGGTAAATACATCCATTAAACCTACGGTAAATACATCCATTAAGTTGAAACCTACGGTAAATACATCCATTAAACCTACGGTAAATACATCCATTAAACCTACGGTAAATACATCCATTAAAGCTACGGTAAATACATCCATTAAAGCTACGGTAAATACATCCATTAAACCTACGGTAAATACATCCATTAAACCTACGGTAAATACATCCATTAAACCTACGGTAAATACATCCATTAAGTTGAAACCTACGGTAAATACATCCATTAAACCTACGGTAAATACATCCATTATACCTACGGTAAATACATCCATTAAACCTATGGTAAATACATCCATTAAACCTACGGTAAATACATCCATTAAACCTACGGTAAATACATCCATTAAACCTACGGTAAATACATCCATTAAACCTACGGTAAATACATCCATTAAACCTACGGTAAATACATCCATTAAACCTACGGTAATAACATCCATTAAACCTACGGTAAATACATCCATTAAGTTGAAACCTACGGTAAATACATCCATTAAGCCTACGGTAAATACATCCATTAAACCTACGGTAAATACATCCATTAAACCTACGGTAAATACATCCATTAAGTTGAAACCTACGGTAAATACATCCATTAAGTTGAAACCTACAGTAAATACATCCATTAAGTTGAAACCTACGGTAAATACATCCATTAAGTTTAAACCTACGGTAAATACATCCATTAAACCTACGGTAAATACATCCATTAAGTTGAAACCTACGGTAAATACATCCATTAACCCTACGGTAAATACATCCATTAAACCTACGGTAAATACATCCATTAAAACTACGGTAAATACATCCATTAAGTTGAAACTTACGGTAAATACATCCATTAAACCTACGGTAAATACATCCATTAAACCTACGGTAAATACATCCATTAAGTTGAAACCTACGGTAAATACATCCATTAAACCTACGGTAAATACATCCATTAAACCTACGGTAAATACATCCATTAAGTTGAAACCTACGGTAAATACATCCATTGAACCTACAGTAAATACATCCATTAAACCTACGGTAAATACATCCATTAAACCTACGGTAAATACATCCATTAAACCTACGGTAAATACATCCATTAAACCTACGGTAAATACATCCATTAAGTTGAAACCTACGGTAAATACATCCATTAAACCTACAGTAAATACATCCATTAAGTTTAAACCTACGGTAAATACATCCATTAAGTTGAAACCTACGGTAAATACATCCATTAAGTTGAAACCTACGGTAAATACATCCATTAAACCTACGGTAAATACACCCATTAAACCTACGGTAAATACACCCATTAAACCTACGGTAAATACATCCATTAAACCTATGGTAAATACATCCATTAAACCTACGGTAAATACATCCATTAAACCTACGGTAAATACACCCATTAAACCTACGGTAAATACATCCATTAAACCTACGGTAAATACATCCATTAAACCTACGGTAAATACATCCATTAAACCTACGGTAAATACATCCATTAAACCTACGGTAAATACATCCATTAAGTTGAAACCTACGGTAAATACATCCATTAAACCTACGGTAAATACATCCATTAAACCTACGGTAAATACATCCATTAAACCTACGGTAAATACATCCATTAAACCTACGGTAAATACATCCATTAAGTTGAAACCTACGGTAAATACATCCATTAAACCTACGGTAAATACATCCATTAAACCTACGGTAAATACATCCATTAAACCTACGGTAAATACATCCATTAAACCTACGGTAAATACATCCATTAAGTTGAAACCTACGGTAAATACATCCATTAAACCTACGGTAAATACATCCATTAAACCTACGGTAAATACATCCATTAAGTTGAAACCTACGGTAAATACATCCATTAAGTTTAAACCTACAGTAAATACATCCATTAAGTTGAAACCTACGGTAAATACATCCATTAAGTTTAAACCTACAGTAAATACATCCATTAAGTTGAAACCTACGGTAAATACATCCATTAAACCTACGGTAAATACATCCATTAAACCTACGGTAAATACATCCATTAAGTTTAAAGCTACGGTAAATACATCCATTAAACCTACGGTAAATACATCCATTAAGTTTAAAGCTACGGTAAATACATCCATTAAACCTACGGTAAATACATCCATTAAGTTTAAACCTACGGTAAATACATCCATTAAACCTACGGTAAATACATCCATTAAACCTACGGTAAATACATCCATTAAGTTTAAAGCTACGGTAAATACATCCATTAAACCTACGGTAAATACATCCATTAAACCTACGGTAAATACATCCATTAAACCTACGGTAAATACATCCATTAAACCTACGGTAAATACATCCATTAAACCTACGGTAAATACATCCATTAAACCTACAGTAAATACATCCATTAAACCTACGGTAAATACATCCATTAAGTTGAAACCTACGGTAAATACATCCATTAAACCTACAGTAAATACATCCATTAAACCTACGGTAAATACATCCATTAAACCTACAGTAAATACATCCATTAAACCTACGGTAAATACATCCATTAAACCTACGGTAAATACATCCATTAACCCTACGGTAAATACATCCATTAAGTTGAAACCTACGGTAAATACATCCATTAAACCTACGGTAAATACATCCATTAAGTTTAAAGCTACGGTAAATACATCCATTAAACCTACGGTAAATACATCCATTAAACCTACAGTAAATACATCCATTAAACCTACGGTAAATACATCCATTAAACCTACGGTAAATACATCCATTAAACCTACGGTAAATACATCCATTAAACCTACGGTAAATACATCCATTAAACCTACGGTAAATACATCCATTAACCCTACGGTAAATACATCCATTAAGTTGAAACCTACGGTAAATACATCCATTAAACCTACGGTAAATACATCCATTAAGTTTAAACCTACGGTAAATACATCCATTAAACCTAGGGTAAATACATCCATTAAACCTACGGTAAATACATCCATTAAACCTACGGTAAATACATCCATTAAACCTACGGTAAATACATCCATTAAACCTACGGTAAATACATCCATTAAACCTACGGTAAATACATCCATTAAGTTGAAACCTACGGTAAATACATCCATTAAACCTACGGTAAATACATCCATTAAACCTACGGTAAATACATCCATTAAACCTACGGTAAATACATCCATTAAGTTTAAACCTACAGTAAATACATCCATTAAACCTACGGTAAATACATCCATTAAACCTACGGTAAATACATCCATTAAACCTACGGTAAATACATCCATTAAACCTATGGTAAATACATCCATTAAACCTACGGTAAATACATCCATTAAACCTACGGTAAATACATCCATTAAACCTACGGTAAATACATCCATTAAACCTACAGTAAATACATCCATTAAACCTACGGTAAATACATCCATTAAACCTACGGTAAATACATCCATTAAACCTACGGTAAATACATCCATTAAACCTACGGTAAATACATCCATTAAACCTACGGTAAATACATCCATTAAACCTACGGTAAATACATCCATTAAACCTACGGTAAATACACCCATTAAACCTACGGTAAATTCATCCATTAAACCTACGGTAAATACATCCATTAAACCTACGGTAAATACATCCATTAAACCTACGGTAAATACATCCATTAAACCTACGGTAAATACATCCATTAAACCTACGGTAAATACATCCATTAAACCTACGGTAAATACATCCATTAACCCTACGGTAAATACATCCATTAAGTTGAAACCTACGGTAAATACATCCATTAAGTTTAAACCTACGGTAAATACATCCATTAAACCTACGGTAAATACATCCATTAAACCTACGGTAAATACATCCATTAAACCTACGGTAAATACATCCATTAAACCTACGGTAAATACATCCATTAAACCTACGGTAAATACATCCATTAAACCTACAGTAAATACATCCATTAAACCTACGGTAAATACATCCATTAAACCTACGGTAAATACATCCATTAAACCTACGGTAAATACATCCATTAAACCTACGGTAAATACATCCATTAAACCTACGGTAAATACATCCATTAAACCTACGGTAAATACATCCATTAAACCTACGGTAAATACATCCATTAAACCTACGGTAAATACATCCATTAAACCTACGGTAAATACATCCATTAAACCTACGGTAAATACATCCATTAAACCTACGGTAAATACATCCATTAAACCTACGGTAAATACATCCATTAAACCTACGGTAAATACATCCATTAAACCTACAGTAAATACATCCATTAAACCTACGGTAAATACATCCATTAAACCTACGGTAAATACATCCATTAAACCTACAGTAAATACATCCATTAAACCTACGGTAAATACATCCATTAAACCTACGGTAAATACATCCATTAAACCTACGGTAAATACATCCATTAAACCTACGGTAAATACATCCATTAAACCTACGGTAAATACATCCATTAAACCTACGGTAAATACATCCATTAAACCTACGGTAAATACATCCATTAACCCTACGGTAAATACATCCATTAAGTTGAAACCTACGGTAAATACATCCATTAAGTTTAAACCTACGGTAAATACATCCATTAAACCTACGGTAAATACATCCACGGTAAATACATCCATTAAACCTACGGTAAATACATCCATTAAACCTACGGTAAATACATCCATTAAACCTACGGTAAATACATCCATTAAACCTACGGTAAATACATCCATTAAACCTACGGTAAATACATCCATTAAACCTACGGTAAATACATCCATTAAACCTACGGTAAATACATCCATTAAACCTACGGTAAATACATCCATTAAACCTACGGTAAATACATCCATTAAACCTACGGTAAATACATCCATTAAACCTACAGTAAATACATCCATTAAACCTACGGTAAATACATCCATTAAACCTACGGTAAATACATCCATTAAACCTACGGTAAATACATCCATTAAACCTATGGTAAATACATCCATTAAACCTACGGTAAATACATCCATTAAACCTACGGTAAATACATCCATTAAACCTACGGTAAATACATCCATTAAACCTACGGTAAATACATCCATTAAACCTACGGTAAATACATCCATTAAACCTACGGTAAATACATCCATTAAACCTACAGTAAATACATCCATTAAACCTACGGTAAATACATCCATTAAACCTACGGTAAATACATCCATTAAGTTTAAACCTACGGTAAATACATCCATTAAACCTACGGTAAATACATCCATTAAACCTACGGTAAATACATCCATTAAGTTGTATTTTGCAGTAACAAATATATTCATTTCAGGGGGAAAAAATCCTTCAGTTAAAATGTGTGTATTAGTGTGTATGAAAGATTTTGTCAACTTTCTCCCCTGTCTCCAACCCCAAGACCCCACTACAGTGCCGGTGTTGTCCATGTCTCTGCCCAGGCTGCTGGGTAGTCTACTGGTGGTGTGTCCCTACCTGCTGGTGACCGTCATACTGCTGGTGAAAGGCAACAGACGTAGGGCTCAAGGTAAGAACCTGAGTTCATACATTCCACTGGCTCCAACAACCTGTTGTCCAAATACATTATAACGGGGTCACGACGCTGAACCATGTCTTAGTGTTGATTACTGTATCTCTGATTGAACCATGTTGTTATGTGTTGATAACTGTAGCTCTGATTGATCCATGATTTAAAGAGTTGACAACTAGCTCTGATTGAACCATGTCTTAGTGTTGATTACTGTAGCTCTGATTGAACCATGATTTAGTGTTGATCACTGTATCTCTGACTGAACCATGTCTTAGTGTTGATAACTGTATCTCTGATTGAACCATGTTGTAATGTGTTGATTACTGTAGCTCTGATTGAACCATGATTTAAAGAGTTGACAACTAGCTCTGATTGAACCGTGATTTAAAGAGTTGACAACTAGCTCTGATTGAACCATGTAATGTGTTGATAACTAGCTCTGATTGAACCGTGATTTAAAGAGTTGACAACTAGCTCTGATTGAACCATGATTTAAAGAGTTGACAACTAGCTTGACAAGTAGCTCTGATTGAACCATGTTGTAATGTGTTGATAACTAGCTCTGATTGAACCATGTTGTAAAGTGTTGATAACTGTATCTCTGATTGAACCATGTTGTAATGTGTTGATAACTGTATCTCTGATTGAACCATGTTGTAAAGTGTTGATAACTGTAGCTCTGATTGAACCATGTTGTAATGTGTTGATAACTGTAGCTCTGATTGAACCATGTTGTAAAGTGTTGATAACTGTAGCTCTGATTGAACCATGTTTAAAGTGTTGATAACTGTATCTCTGATTGAACCATGTTGTAATGTGTTGATAACTGTATCTCTGATTAAACCATGTTGTAAAGTGTTGATAACTGTATCTCTGATTGAACCATGTTAAAGTGTTGATAACTGGAGCTCTGATTGAACCATGTTGATTGACAGGTGACTAACCCTACTGATTCTATGTAATACTGTATATCTCTTAGTAACTAAACACATACTACATTACCACAGTATTTCTGTGTGATTGACAGGGGTTAAACCCTACTGATTCTATGTAATACTGTATATCTCTAAGTAACTAACCACAGTATTTCTGTGTAATTAACAGGGGTTAAACCCTACTGATTCTATGTAATACTGTATATCTCTAAGTAACTAAACACATACTACATTACTACAGTATTTCTGTGTGATTGACAGGGGTTAAACCCTACTGATTCGATGAAATACTGTATATCTCTAAATAACTAAACACAGTATTTCCGTGTGATTGACAGGTGACCGTTTTGAAGAACAGTGAGGCTGAGAAACACCTGATCACCATGACAACACTCAGAATGGAACACACAACATTCTAATTCTGGACCTGTTATTTACACCCAAAACATTTATTCTTCTCCTGGCCCATAGTGGCATTTAAAAAATAAAATGAAACGATTTATTTAACTGCTTTGATGTATTTGTCTTATTTTAAGGTGTTTCAATATATGTTGTGTTGTATAATTCATTCAGCAGCAGTCCTTTTAAATGGGTAATCTGCAGATCAAAAATACAATACCACCCAGCCACTGTTTTGGTAAACAGCTGTGTAACCTATACAGCCGACGTGTGTTTTTGTTCATGACATTGATATGACTACGACTATCTGAGAATATAACTGATTGATTTGAATATACAAGTAATATAGGCCTCGTGTTTTTTATTTTTCAATTTAACATCTAGATACTATCTGACATTTTGTAACATAAATGAATTTCCTCATTCCTTTCTCCGTGCTTCCAAAACCAACTAAACTCACGGTGAAACAAAGTGAAAGTAACTTTTGTTTTGTTTCACTCTTCTACTTGCCGTCTTTCCTTGAACACGTTTGTGTCGCATTTAATTGTTATGTTGGTCCTAGATTATGTTCCTATGAGACTTTTGGGCTTTTCTTCCCGGGTTTACTGACTGGAACTCAGTTTTAATTTCCTATTACAAACAGCTTTCAGCAACAATATTTACATTTTAAAAAACATGTGAAATGAAGACGTCAGCAGCTTGTTGTTTCGGGGGAATTATTCTGTGCATCGGCCTTTCGTTGAGAGCAGCAGGTAGGTTTAAACTTTAATTATAGTTTTTAATTCCGATACCAGAGAAATGTTATTCAAAAACCGGCACTTGTTTTTATCAAACCCTCCCGTTGATTTTCGGCCCCATCGTCAAAAAGACAGAACGACATGTTTTTTATTTCCTTGCGCTCACAACGTAAGTACATACTCTGTCCAGCGTCATGTCTGGAGACCATTCCAAGGCGACAGGTGTCGTTGACAACAAACCTTGGTTACATTCCAAACACTTAACAGACACACCTTCACATCTGATGACGTTTCATGACGTCTGACGAGTTTACA
Source organism: Oncorhynchus clarkii lewisi (assembly GCF_045791955.1). Taxonomy (NCBI): domain Eukaryota; kingdom Metazoa; phylum Chordata; class Actinopteri; order Salmoniformes; family Salmonidae; genus Oncorhynchus; species Oncorhynchus clarkii. Next base: position 413,919 of record NC_092159.1, on the reverse strand, counting down.
CTTACAAGGGGAGGGAGGAAGGAGAAGGCCTATTCTGTTTACAAATTTACGAAGAAGACTGAAAAGTTGTATTTTTTATGTATACAGTAACTAAGATGCTGTGTTACAGGTCTGCTCTGACTGTACACGATTATTGCTCTATTTAGTTAACATATTTCCAAGTGAAAAAGGTCTTAGGAACGTGTATTTGTAAAACCTTTTTTATTCCATTTTTTGGGTGATCAGTTTTCATATGCAATTAAAATAGTAGGTACCCTTTAATTTAAATTATTATTTTGTATTTTATTTCTCAGAATAGTTCCTGATTACACTAAAGAGGGTTTTTGGTCTCTCTTACTACAGAGAACCCTTGGTTTGGGTTTGAACATAATTTTCTGTTCAGTTGAATTTCAAACGCCGGATAACGTCTAGCTCAGAGTTGATGGAATCAGCTATTTTCACTTGAAATTGACTTAAATGGTGCAGATCTCAGTTCCTTGTCGATTTACATTCACTGCTCCTACAGTTATTCATTTTATATAATCTTTGTTGTTTTGTCTTTGTCTATAGTTTCTCTTAATGCTAGGGGGGATACGAAACAATGTAAAAAGCACAAGGCCTTATTTTTATTTGCTAAACAATTTAGAACAGATTTTGAGTCTCACTCAATTTCGGCTGAGGCCAACTTCTGGAGGTCACAGTGGGGCGACGATATTTGTCTTTCCCATGGCTCTGAACGCTCCGCTGGTGTCACTACAATGAAAAATACCTTTGGTGGTAATATTCTACACTCTGTTACCCCTTTGGTGGTAATATTCTACACTCTGTTACCCCTTTGGTGGTAATATTCTACACTCTGTGACCCCTTTGGTGGTAATATTCTACACTCTGTGACCCCTTTGGTGGTAATATTCTACACTCTGTGACCCCTTTGGTGGAAATATTCTACACTCTGTGACCCCTTTGGTGGTAATATTCTACACTCTGTGACCCCTTTGGTGGTAATATTCTACACTCTGTGACCCCTTTGGTGGTAATATTCTACACTCTGTGACCCCTTTGGTGGTAATATTCTACACTCTGTGACCCCTTTGGTGGAAATATTCTACACTCTGTGACCCCTTTGGTGGTAATATTCTACACTCTGTGACTCCTTTGGTGGAAATATTCTACACTCTGTGACCCCTTTGGTGGTAATATTCTACACTCTGTGACCCCTTTGGTGGTAATATTCTACACTCTGTGACCCCTTTGGTTGTAATATTCTACACTCTGTGACCCCTTTGGTGGTAATATTCTACACTCTGTGACCCCTTTGGTGGTAATATTCTACACTCTGTGACCCCTTTGGTGGTAATATTCTACACTCTGTGACCCCTTTGGTGGTAATATTCTACACTCTGTGACCCCTTTGGTGGTAATATTCTACACTCTGTGACCCCTTTGGTGGTAATATTCTACACTCTGTGACCCCTTTGGTGGTAATATTCTACACTCTGTGACCCCTTTGGTGGTAATATTCTACACTCTGTGACCCCTTTGGTCACTTTATTTGTCTTGTGATCTGTTACAATGACATTACACTCATTACTGTAAACTTCTACGGGTACAACACCAAACATGAGAATGATCAGTTACAATGACATTACGCTCATTACTGTAAACTTCTACGGGTACAATACCAAACATGAGAATGATCAGTTACAATGACATTACACTCATTACTGTAAACTTCTACGGGTACAACACCAAACATGAGAATGATGAGTTGCTTGAATCTATAGAGAAACATATACTTCATTGGTTATCTAAATGTATCTATTATCTACGTTTCCCACTTCGTTATTATTGATAGGAGGGGACTTTAACATCACTATAGATAATTCAACTGATAGATGGCCCCCAGGTAGGCCAACCAATCAGAATTTGGGTGTAATACTTTTTATGGAGAAGTTTGATCTTACTGATATATGGAGAGAGAGGTTTCCAACAAAACAGGTTCCAGACAACCCAGAATAGATTTAGGTTTATATCGAAATGTATTGAAAGTGAGTGTGTTACTACATATTTGTACTGCTCCCCTCACAGACCATAGGGCTATTTACATTGATATCAACATATTTACCCCTGATACTAACCTTGGTAGAGCATCCTACTGGAAGCTAAATAGCTTGTTATTAAATAATGATTTAGTTAAGTTTGAGGTTAAATATCTGCTTTCACACTTTTGGGAAAGGGCTTGTGAAGAAAAATCTTACTGCAAGAACTGGGAGCTCTTTAAATTTGAGATCTTGCTAAAACCAGAAGAGCTGAGGAGGAAAGGGTGATCGTTAAGGTAACTTGCCTTTCTCAGAGGTCCCCATCCAGCCTCTTGGCTCGTTAAGGTAACTTCCCTTTCTCAGAGGTCCCCAGCCAGCCTCTTGGCTCATTAAGGTAACTTCCCTTTCTCAGAGGTCCCCAGCCAGCCTCTTGGATCATTAAGGTAACTTCCCTTTCTCAGAGGTCCCCAGCCAGCCTCTTGGATCATTAAGGTAACTTGCCTTTCTCAGAGGTCCCCATCCAGCCTCTCGGGGAAGAAGAAGATGGAACTGATGGAGTTACAAAACCAACTGGATAATAGAGATGTATTAAATCAACTGGATAATAGAGGGAGATTAAAATCAACTGGATAATAGAGGGAGATTCAATCAACTGGATAATAGAGGGAGATTAAAATCAACTGGATAATAGAGATTGATTAAATCAACTGGATAATAGAGGGAGATTAAAATCAACTGGATAATAGAGATGGATTAAATCAACTGGATAATAGAGATGTATTAAATCAACTGGATAATAGAGATGGATTAAATCAACTGGATAATAGAGATGGATTAAAATCAACTGGATAATAGAGATGGATAAAATCAACTGGATAATAGAGGGAGATTAAATCAACTGGATAATAGAGATGGATTAAATCAACTGGATAGTAGAGGGAGATTAAAATCAACTGGATAATAAAGGGAGATTAAATCAACTGGATAATAGAGAGAGATTCAAATCAACTGGATAATAGAGATGGATTAAATCAACTGGATAATAGAGGGAGATTATAATCAACTGGATAATAGAGAGAGATTAAATCAACTGGATAATAGAGGGAGATTAAATCAACTGGATAATAGAGATGGATTAAATCAACTGGATAATAGAGGGAGATTAAATCAACTGGATAATAGAGGGAGATTAAATCAACTGGATAATAGAGGGAGATTAAATCAACTGGATAATAGAGAGAGATTAAATCAACTGGATAATAGAGGTAGATTAAATCAACTGGATAATAGGGATGGATTAAATCATCTGGATAATATAGGGAGATTAAATTCTTCACACAGATATTATATATGGAATAATCGGGACATATTGTATAAAAATAATTATTTGTTTTCAGAATATTGGTTCCAAAATAATATCCTATTGGAGCCTCTGGTAAATGCAGAGGGTCTTTTACTCAGTTATAAAGAATTCTGATCACTTTACAAGGTCCCTGTAACACCTAAAGATTTTGCCATTGTTTTAGATTCCATTCCCTCCGGTGTTGCTGTATTATTCAGGAACCTGTCAAGACCCTCAGACCTTCCATTGACCCTGTTGACTCATCGGTCGCGGCCGGCCCAGGTATCTTCCATTGACCCTGTTGACTCATCGGTCGCGGCCGGCACAGGTATCTTCCATTGACCCTGTTGACTCATCGGTCGCGGCCGGCCCAGGTATCTTCCATTGACCCTGTTGACTCATCGGTCACGGCCGGCACAGGTATCTTCCATTGACCCTGTTGACTCATCGGTCGCGGCCGGCACAGGTATCTTCCATTGACCCTGTTGACTCATCAGTAGGGTCATGGCATCATGGGTCTCCAGGTCGCGGCCGGCCCAGGTATCTTCCATTGACCCTGTTGACTCATCAGTAGGGTCATTGCCTCATGGGTCTCCCGGTCGCGGCCGGCACAGGTATCGACCCAGCATCTGTAGCAACGCAGTTTGCACTGCGATGCAGTGTCTTAGACCGCTGCGCCACCCGGGAGCCCCCATGATATAATGCCTTGCACAAAGTATCAAAATACAAAAATACTACTTACACCTGTTTGGGCTGAGCCAACGAATCCGCTAACGGGATCGATATGACAACAGCCAGTGAAAGTGCAGGGCGCCAAATTCAAACAACAGAAATCTCATTAAATCTCATTAAAATTCCTCAAACATACAAGTATTTTACACCATTTTAAAGATTTTAAAGATATACTTCTTGTTAATCCCACCACAGTGTCTGATTTCAAAAAGGCTTTACGATGAAAGCACACCATGCGATTATGTTAGGTGAGTGCCTAGTCACAGAAAAACACAACCATTTTTCCAGCCAAAGAGAAGAGTCACAAAAAGCAGAAATAGAGATAAATGAATCACTAACCTTTGATGATCTTCATCAGATGACACCCATAGGACTTCATGTTACACAATACATGTATGTTTTGTTCGATAAAGTTCATATTTATATCAAAAAATCTCAGTAGTTATGTTCAGTAGTTCCAAAACATCCAGTGATTTTGCAGAGAGCCACATCAATTTACATAAATACTCATAACAAACATTGCTAAAAGATACAACTGTTATGCTGTAACGGCTTTCTTCCTGGGAAGGAGAGGACCAAAGTGCAGCGTGGTGAGTGTTCAACATCTTTAATAAAGACGAATACCGAGAACACTACAAATATACAAAACAATAACCTAAATATGGTTCCCAATCAGAGACAATGTCTAACACCTGCCTCTGATTGAGAACTATATCAGGCCCAAACACAGAAACAGACAAACTAGACACACAACATAGAATGCCCACCCAGCTCACGTCCTGACCAACACTAAAATGAGGAAAACACACAAGAACTATGGAAAGCAAGCTAACTTTCACATGAACACGCGTGGTCAGCTCATGCCTCTCTGGCAGAGCCCTGACTTAATCCCCTCTCATTCCCCCCACTTCACAGTAGAAGCATCGCACAAGGTTCTAAAGTCTGTTGACATCTAGTGGAAGCCTTAGGAAGTGCAATATGACCCCATAGACACTGTGTATTCGATATGAAAAGAGTTGAAAAACTACAAACCTCAGATTTCCCACTTCCTGGTTGGATTTTTTCTCAGGTTATTGCCTGCCAGTTCTGTTATACTCACAGACATCATTCAAACAGTTTTAGAAACTTCAGAGTGTTTTCAATCCAATACTACTAATAATATGCATATATTAGCATCTGGGACTGAGTGACTACAGTTTGCATTGAATTGTGGGTCATATCAACCCCGCAAGTGACCAAAGTTGTTCACTCGCTCCCTCGAGCTAAATCGAGGGTCAAGGGGGGGTCCAACGTTTGTGAATTGGACCTCCACTTCAGATGGAAATCGAACTACATCCAGTCCCGCCCCCCCCCCCCCCCCCCCCGAGGGAAAGTGGCTAGCGCAAAGGGCTGAGGGGGTAAAAAATAACATGTTTAGACTGCAGCCCCTGTTCAGATAATAATGGGGCGTTCACGTGCTATCAGATAATAATGGGGCGTTCACTATCGGAGTTATCGGAAGCTCAGATAATAATGGGGCGTTCACTATCGGAGTTATCGGAAGCTCAGATAATAGTGGGGCGTTCACTATCGAAGTTATCGGAAGCTCGGATAATAATGGGGCGTTCACTATCGGAGTTATCGGAAGCTCGGAAGTTACAAGTGGGAAATTTCATTTGAATGAGTCTAGACTGAATACCCGTCTTTTAGCTAACATTCCACTCCTTGGAATGTTAGCTAAAAGACTGATTGGCCTTTTAGGCAATGTCAATGTTCAATATGCAGCCTGATTTACAGCGCAGTTTCTGATTGGTACTTGGAAACCACATCAATGTTCAATATGCAGCCTGATTTACAGCGCAGTTTCTGATTGGTACTTGGAAACCACATCAATGTTCAATATGCAGCCTGATTTACAGCGCAGTTTCTGATTGGTACTTGGAAACCACATCAATATTTTCCATGATGACGTTATGGAACATAAACTGCACGCAATTTTGGCTCAATTTAGAATTCGAATTTTCACAACAACATCAACAAACAATACCGCCGTGACCTTGTGAGAAGACAGTGGCAATGCAAGATCATGTTGTTCATAGCAGCTAGAGAGGACTAGAGAGGACTGGAGAGGACTAGAGAGGACTGGAGAGGACTAGAGAGGACTGGAGAGGGCTATAGAGGACTGGAGAGGACTAGAGAGGACTAGAGAGGACTGGAGAGGACTGGAGAGGACTGGAGAGGACTAGAGAGGACTGGAGAGGACTGGAGAGGGCTAGAGAGGACTCCGCAATGAGAGATATATAATGATAGATTCACTCAAGTTATATGGGGTCGTAGTAGTTACACTATATGACCAAAAGTATGTGGACATCTGCTCGTTAAACATCTCATTCCAAAATCATGGGCTTTAATATGGAGTTGATCCCCCCCCTTTGCTAGATGTAGGAACATTGCTGCTATAACAGACTTCACTCTTCTGGGAAGGCTTCCCACTAGATGTAGGAACATTGCTGCTATAACAGCCTCCACTCTTCTGGGAAGGCTTTCCACTAGATGTAGGAACATTGCTGCTATAACAGACTTCACTCTTCTGGGAAGGCTTCCCACTAGATGTAGGAACATTGCTGCTATAACAGACTTCACTCTTCTGGGAAGGCTTCCCACTAGATGTAGGAACATTGCTGCTATAACAGCCTCCACTCTTCTGGGAAGGCTTCCCACTAGATGTAGGAACATTGCTGCTATTACAGCCTCCACTCTTCTGGGAAGGCTTTCCACTAGATGTTGGAACATTGCTGCTATAGCAGCCTCCATCCACTCTTCTGGGAAGGCTTTCCACTAGATGTAGGAACATTGCTGCTATAACTGCCTCCACTCTTCTGGGAAGGCTTTCCACTAGATGTAGGAACATTGCTGCTATAGCAGCCTCCATCCACTCTTCTGGGAAGGCTTTCCACTAGATGTAGGAACATTGCTGCTACAACAGCCTCCACTCTTCTGGGAAGGCTTTCCACTAGATGTAGGAACATTGCTGCTATAACAGCCTTCACTCTTCTGGGAAGGCTTTCCACTAGATGTAGGAACATTGCTGCTATAACAGCCTCCACTCTTCTGGGAAGGCTTTCCACTAGATGTTGGAACATTGCTTGGGGACTTGTTCAGCCACAAGAGCATTAGTGAGGTCGGGCACCGATGTTGGGTGCTTAGGTCTGAACCATGAAAAACAGCATCATCAATCCAGAGAACGTGTTTCCACTGCTCCAGATTCCAATGGCAGCAAGCTTTCCACTCCACTCCAGCCGATGCTTGGCATTGAGGTGATCTTATGCTTGTGTGCAGCTGCTCGGCCATGGAGACCCATTTCAAGACACTCCCGACGAACAGTTATTGTGTTGACGTTGCTTCCACTAATTGGAAGGGGCGTCCACATAGTGTACGAACTGTGTGTGTGTGTGTGCGTGCGTGTGTGTGTACGTTCCAGTTGAATCCCATTAAAGAGATGAATGAAACACACAACTGCCACCAGTCACCACCACACTAATCACATAATCATCATTCCTCACACTAATCACATAATCATCATTCCTCACACTAATCACATAATCATCATTCCTCACACTAATCACATAATCATCATGACTTGATTACATTTGTTCTCTCAACATTATTATAATGCTCATTTCTGTTAAATAATGTCCCTCTTTCTTATTAGGAGATGGAGTCCAGACAGAAACTTTCTGGATGGACATAGAAAGTATTAGTGAACTCACACACACAGACACAGACACACACAGACACACACACACACACAGACACACACAGACACAGACACACAGACACAGACACACACAGACACACACAGACACAGACACACAGACACACACACACACAAACACACACAGACACAGACACACACACAGACACAGACACTCACACACACAGACACACCCTAAAAGGACACATCAATCAAAGCCACCAGCGCAACTCAGACATATGTCTCCTTTTCCAGCTCAGACATATGTCTCCTTTCCTAAAAACATAGTCAACATTATTATTATCAAATGAATTGACCAGGAACGTTTGAATAGGGGGGAGAGAGACAGCTATACTATCACTAGAGACGTTGCTTATGCCTGATTCCACAGGATGTGTCTTTCCAAACTGTTTGGGGTTTTTTTTAACTAAGGAAGCCTGGAGGTTTTTACTTCAACGTGTAGACGATAAAAGGCCACATCATTTGTGATCCTCCCTTTACCCTTTTGACTTATTCCACCTTTTGTGTTACAGTTTGAATTTAGAATGGTGCCTGAAGGAAACGAGGGCTGTTTTATAGGCTCCTGACCAATCGTGACCCAGCACCGCTTTTCAGCCATATGTAGCAACATTTTAAATGGTGTTTTTACATTGGTTAAAATTAAAAGAGAGCTACACAATGGTATATCATACACTGCAGTTGAGGAACACTGGGGAAAGTCATTCTGCTTTGAATGTTGATAAACTTGTAACTCTACTTCTGAGCAAATGGCCCTTGAACGTTTTGGTGCACCTACTGGGGAGCTCTTCTTTCTCTACGCTCATTCAGCAACGTTCACACCCTCTTAAGCCTTAGCCCCCACCCATCTCTTTAAGGATTCACATGTGAGGCCATGTGTTAAACAGAGGGAGTAGTGTAGTAAACAACCAAAGATTAAGACTAAAAGTGGTGAAAGTAGTAGACTACAATAAGGAAAAACTCCAGGTTAAAATACACTTTATCTAGTCCTTGGTCAATATACTGACTTTGGTGCAGGTCATGTTGTTTTACACGTCACCATCTCTGGTAAACACACACTATATCAATTAAAATACACGTTTATTTGTCACATGTGCAGGATACAGGAGGTGTAAACTGTACAGTGAAATAGTTACTGGCATAGTGGTAACAAAAAACAGAACGTGTCAATATATTAAAACAAGAACAACAAGTGTCAATGCCAGTAGAGAAAGAAGAATACAAGAACAATATAAATAACCATATCAGTGATACTGGTGATAGATGAGGTAGTTACAGTTGAAGTCGGAAGTTTACATACACCTTAGCCAAATACATTTAAATTCAGTTTTTGACACTGTGTGCTCGCGTTATAAGGGGACATCGGCAGACTCGATCCTCTGTCAATTAGTAGACGACGTGAGAAACATTTTCACAGAACTACTGAAAGTAACAAAAATGCAGTTTTCATGTTCTAGTATCAAAACAGTCATTAAACCAAGTGGAAACCTACAGTCATTAAACCAAGTGGAAACCAGCCTGAAGCGGTTTGTGTTCTTCTTTTGGGCTCCTTTTATTTCTGAGGTGCCACATCCACGACTGCATAAATTCTCGTGGACATTTTTTTGACTTCACTAATTTTCTCACGCCGAAACCAGATGAGATACATAGCTAGTTAAATCAGAGCTTAAAAGCCTAAAATATGACATTATCGACGTCAGAGTGGACTGTTTTTTTTGTGACTTTACCCTTTTTTTGTGACTTTACCCTTTGCCAAAGTTTAAAAAAAATTGATAAGGAGTGCAACGGCGAATTGAGTTAATGCGCACACGCACACGAAAATATGCAAATAAATGCTAGAACGAGCCAATAGGATCTCACTAGCACGATTTTTGGCTCTGCCCACCTCCTTGCTTGTTCTGCCCACAATTATTAATTTTCACCCATTGGAAACAACAGGCTGTGGTCTATCTTCGTCAGGCTGTGGGTAACTGGTGCATGGAATCAGGCGCAGGAGAGCAGAGATGAGTGTAGTAAGGTAATTTATTCCACGAACAGCACCAAGTATAAAACAAAGACTAAAGGTGCGTGAAATAACCGGTCGCTCGTAAATAACGGGCAACAAACCCGTCAAACAATACCAGCCAACCAGTAACGACCTGAACATTATATACAAACAATACCAGCCAACCAGTAACAACCTGAACATTATATACAACAATACCAGCCAACAAGTAACGACCTGAACATTATATACAAACAATACCAGCCAACCAGTAACGACCTGACCATTATATACAACAATACCAGCCAACAAGTAACGACCTGAACATTATATACAAACAATACCAGCCAACAAGTAACGACCTGAACATTATATACAAACAATACCAGCCAACCAGTAACGACCTGAACATTATATACAACAATACCAGCCAACCAGTAACAACCTGAACATTATATACAAACAATACCAGCCAACCAGTAACGACCTGAACATTATATACAAACAATACCAGCCAACCAGTAACGACCTGAACATTATATACAACAATACCAGCCAACCAGTAACGACCTGAACATTATATACAAACAATACCAGCCAACCAGTAACGACCTGAACATTATATACAAACAATACCAGCCAACAAGTAACGACCTGAACATTATATACAACAATACCAGCCAACCAGTAACGACCTGAACATTATATACAAACAATACCAGCCAACAAGTAACGACCTGAACATTATATACAAACAATACCAGCCAACCAGTAACGACCTGAACATTATATACAAACAATACCAGCCAACCAGTAACGACCTGAACATTATATACAACAATACCAGCCAACCAGTAACGACCTGAACATTATATACAAACAATACCAGCCAACCAGTAACGACCTGAACATTATATACAAACAATACCAGCCAACAAGTAACGACCTGAACATTATATACAACAATACCAGCCAACCAGTAACGACCTGAACATTATATACAAACAATACCAGCCAACCAGTAACGACCTGAACATTATATACAAACAATACCAGCCAACAAGTAACGACCTGAACATTATATACAAACAATACCAGCCAACCAGTAACGACCTGAACATTATATACAAACAATACCAGCCAACCAGTAACGACCTGAACATTATATACAAACAATACCAGCCAACCAGTAACGACCTGAACATTATATACAAACAATACCAGCCAACCAGTAACGACCTGAACATTATATACAAACAATACCAGCCAACCAGTAACGACCTGAACATTATATACAAACAATACCAGCCAACCAGTAACGACCTGAACATTATATACAACAATACCAGCCAACCAGTAACGACCTGAACATTATATACAAACAATACCAGCCAACCAGTAACGACCTGAACATTATATACAACAATACCAGCCAACAAGTAACGACCTGAACATTATATACAAACAATACCAGCCAACCAGTAACGACCTGAACAATATATACAAACAATACCAGCCAACCAGTAACGACCTGAACATTATATACAAACAATACCAGCCAACCAGTAACGACCTGAACATTATATACAACAATACCAGCCAACCAGTAACGACCTGAACATTATATACAACAATACCAGCCAACCAGTAACGACCTGAACATTATATACAACAATACCAGCCAACCAGTAACGACCTGAACATTATATACAAACAATACCAGCCAACAAGTAACGACCTGAACATTATATACAACAATACCAGCCAACCAGTAACGACCTGAACATTATATACAAACAATACCAGCCAACCAGTAACGACCTGAACATTATATACAAACAATACCAGCCAACAAGTAACGACCTGAACATTATATACAAACAATACCAGCCAACCAGTAACGACCTGAACATTATATACAACAATACCAGCCAACCAGTAACGACCTGAACATTATATACAACAATACCAGCCAACAAGTAACGACCTGAACATTATATACAAACAATACCAGCCAACCAGTAACGACCTGAACATTATATACAAACAATACCAGCCAACCAGTAACGACCTGAACATTATATACAAACAATACCAGCCAACCAGTAACGACCTGAACATTATATACAAACAATACCAGCCAACCAGTAACGACCTGAACATTATATACAAACAATACCAGCCAACCAGTAACGACCTGAACATTATATACAAACAATACCAGCCAACCAGTAACGACCTGAACATTATATACAACAATACCAGCCAACCAGTAACGACCTGAACATTATATACAACAATACCAGCCAACCAGTAACGACCTGAACATTATATACAAACAATACCAGCCAACCAGTAACGACCTGAACATTATATACAAACAATACCAGCCAACCAGTAACGACCTGAACATTATATACAACAATACCAGCCAACCAGTAACGACCTGAACATTATATACAAACAATACCAGCCAACAAGTAACGACCTGAACATTATATACAAACAATACCAGCCAACCAGTAACGACCTGAACATTATATACAAACAATACCAGCCAACCAGTAACGACCTGAACATTATATACAAACACGCACACAAATATGGGGGAACCAGAGGGTTAAATAATGAACATGTAATTGGGGAATAGAAACAAGGTGTGTGGAAAACAAAAGACAAAACAAATGGAAAATGAAAAGTGGATCGGCGATAAGCTAGAAAGCCGGTGACGTCGACCGCCGAACGCCGCCCGAACAAGGAGAAGGACCGACTTTGGCGGAAGTCGTGACAATCTTGGGATAGTTATAAAAACATTAGCTAACGTTAGCATGCTCGCGCTAGCTAAGACTCAGTAGAGGGCGCACATAAGGAGAAAATTCAAGTATTTAATTCACTGTGTCATTTTGTTTTTTTCTCCAGGGTCGTCTCAGATTCAACTTGTCGGTTCAGCTGATCCAGTCGTTGCCTTGGCTGGTGACAACGTCATACTACCATGTTACCTGGAACCCAACGTCAGTGCTGTGGACATGATGGTGGAGTGGACAAGATCTGACCTGAAACCTCAAAGGGTCCATCTTTACCGTGAAGGTCGAGACTCCGACGGTGAACAGCTTCCGTCCTACAGGGGAAGGACATCACTGTTTAAAGAAGAACTGAAGAACAGCAATGTCTCTTTAAAACTGACCGGAGTTACCCTCTCTGATGCTGGAGACTACAAGTGCTTCATTCCAACACTGAAGGAAACAACCATTCCACTCATAGTTGGTAAATCATAAATACTGGAGTGAACAAGTGATCAGAGGTTTCTGAGTACAATCATAGCTCTATATGCTGAAAGGGGAAATGATCGTGTCTGTTTTTATATTGTATCTGTGTAGGTGCTGTATCTCAGCCAGTGATCTCTGTTTTATCTTGTATCTGTGTAGGTGCTGTATCTCAGCCAGTAATCTCTGTTTTATCTTGTATCTGTGTAGGTGCTGTATCTCAGCCAGTAATCTCTGTTTTATCTTGTATCTGTGTAGGTGCTGTATCTCAGCCAGTGATCTCTATTAATGGAACCAAAGACTGGGGGGTGGTCCTGAAGTGTGACTCCGGAGGCTGGTACCCACAGCCCGAGCTTGAGTGGTTGGACAGTCATGGAAACGTCCTCTCTGCTACTGAACCCACTGAGACAAGCAACTCAACAGAGACCGAGATGAACCCTGAGGGTCGCTACACCGTGAGACGATATGTCACCGTCCGGAACACTGACAACAACAGGTTCACCTGTAGAGTTGTACAGCCGCAGATCAACCAGACAAGGGAGACACAGATTCATGTCCCAGGTGAGGTTTTCATTGGTTAACCCGCGTACCTGAGACCTTTTCTTTAGATAGACTAGTGGAAAAGATCAGGTTTCCAATAGGATGACCTTGATGGTCTAAGCTGTTTTGAGTTGTATTATGTTATATACTATAATTTACTCCCTGTCATACAGTAGATATATAGGTGTTATAATGTGTTATAATGGTTCTACCTGTCATACAGTAGATATATAGGTGTTATAATGTGTTATAATGGTTCTACATGTCATACAGTAGATATATAGGTGTTATAATGTGTTATAATGGTTCTACCTGTCATACAGTAGATATATAGGTGTTATAATGTGTTATAATGGTTCTACCTGTCATACAGTAGATATATAGGTGTTATAATGGTTCTACCTGTCATACAGTAGATATATAGGTGTTATAATGGTTCTACCTGTCATACAGTAGATATATAGGTGTTATAATGGTTATACCTGTCATACAGTAGATATATAGGTGTTAAAATGGTTCTACCTGTCATACAGTAGATATATAGGTGTTATAATGTGTTATAATGGTTCTACCTGTCATACAGTAGATATATAGGTGTTATAATGTGTTATAATGGTTCTACCTGTCATACAGTAGATATATAGGTGTTATAATGGTTGTACCTGACATACAGTAGATATATAGGTGTTATAATGGTTCTACCTGTCATACAGTATATATATAGGTGTTATAATGGTTCTACCTGTCATACAGTAGATATATAGGTGTTATAATGGTTCTACCTGTCATACAGTAGATATATAGGTGTTATAATGGTTCTACCTGTCATACAGTAGATATATAGGTGTTATAATGGTTCTACCTGTCATACAGTAGATATATAGGTGTTATAATGGTTCTACCTGTCATACAGTAGATATATAGGTGTTATAATGGTTCTACCTGTCATACAGTAGATAAATAGGTGTTATAATGTGTTATAATGGTTCTACCTGTCATACAGTAGATATATAGGTGTTATAATGGTTCTACCTGTCATACAGTAGATATATAGGTGTTATAATGTGTTATAATGGTTCTACCTGTCATACAGTCGATATATAGGTGTTATAATGGTTCTACCTGTCATACAGTAGATAAATAGGTGTTATAATGTGTTATAATGGTTCTACCTGTCATACAGTAGATATATAGGTGTTATAATGGTTCTACCTGTCATACAGTAGATATATAGGTGTTATAATGTGTTATAATGGTTCTACCTGTCATACAGTAGATATATAGGTGTTATAATGTGTTATAATGGTTCTACGTGTCATACAGTAGATATATAGGTGTTATAATGTGTTATAATGGTTCTACCTGTCATACAGTAGATAAATAGGTGTTATAATGGTTCTACCTGTCATACAGTAGATATATAGGTGTTATAATGTGTTATAAGGGTTCTACCTGTCATACAGTAGATAAATAGGTGTTATAATGTGTCATAATGGTTCTACGTGTCATACAGTAGATATACAGGTGTTATAATGTGTTATAATGGTTCTACCTGTCATACAGTAGATATATAGGTGTTATAATGTGTTATAATGGTTCTACCTGTCATACAGTAGATATATAGGTGTTATAATGGTTCTACGTGTCATACAGTAGATATATAGGTGTTATAATGGTTCTACCTGTCTAACAGTAGATATATAGGTGTTATAATGGTTCTACCTGTCATACAGTAGATATATAGGTGTTATAATGGTTCTACCTGTCATACAGTAGATATATAGGTGTTATAATGTGTTATAAGGGTTCTACCTGTCATACAGTAGATATATTGGTGTTTTAATGGTTCTACCTGTCACACAGTAGATATATAGGTGTTATAATGGTTCTACCTGTCATACAGTAGATATATAGGTGTTATAATGTGTTATAATTGTTCTACCTGTCATACAGGAGATATATAGGTGTTATAATGTGTTATAATTGTTCTACCTGTCATACAGGAGATATGTATGTGTTATAATGTGTTATAATGGTTCTACCTGTCATACAGTAGATATATAGGTGTTATAATGGTTCTACCTGTCATACAGTAGATATATAGGTGTTATAATGTGTTATAATTGTTCTACCTGTCATACAGGAGATATGTATGTGTTATAATGTGTTATAATGGTTCTACCTGTCATACAGTAGATATATAGGTGTTATAATGGTTCTACCTGTCATACAGTAGATATATAGGTGTTATAATGTGTTATAAGGGTTCTACCTGTCATACAGTAGATATATAGGTGTTATAATGTGTTATAATGGTTCTACCTGTCATACAGTAGATATATAGGTGTTATAATGTGTTATAATGGTTCTACCTGTCATACAGTAGATATATAGGTGTTATAATGGTTCTACGTGTCATACAGTAGATATATAGGTGTTATAATGGTTCTACCTGTCTAACAGTAGATATATAGGTGTTATAATGGTTATACCTGTCATACAGTAGATATATAGGTGTTATAATTGTTCTACCTGTCATACAGTAGATATATAGGTGTTATAATGTGTTATAAGGGTTCTACCTGTCATACAGTAGATATATTGGTGTTTTAATGGTTCTACCTGTCATACAGTAGATATATAGGTGTTATAATGGTTCTACCTGTCATACAGTAGATATATAGGTATTATAATGTGTTATAATGGTTCTACCTGTCATACAGTAGATATATAGGTGTTATAATGGTTCTACCTGTCATACAGTAGATATATAGGTGTTATAATGGTTCTACCTGTCATACAGTAGATACATAGGTGTTATGTGTTATAATGGTTCTACCTGTCATACAGTAGATATATAGGTGTTATAATGGTTCTACCTGTCATACAGTAGATATATAGGTGTTATAATGGTTCTACCTGTCATACAGTAGATATATAGGTGTTGTAATGGTTCTACCTGTCATTCAGTAGATATATAGGTGTTATAATGGTTCTACCTGTCATACAGTAGATATATAGGTGTTATAATGGTTCTACCTGTCATACAGTAGATATATAGGTGTTATAATGTGTTATAATGGTTCTACCTGTCATACAGTAGATATATAGGTGTTATAATGTGTTATAATGGTTCTGTGTGTCATACAGTAGATATATATGTGTTATAATGTGTTATAATGGTTCTACCTGTCATACAGTAGATATATATGTGTTATAATGTGTTATAATGGTTCTACCTGTCATACAGTAGATATATAGGTGTTATAATGGTTCTACCTGTCATACAGTAGATATATAGGTGTTATAATGTGTTATAATGGTTCTACCTGTCATACAGTACATATATAGGTGTTATAATGGTTCTACCTGTCATACAGGAGATATGTATGTGTTTTTATGTTGTGTAATGTTTTAATGTTATAATAGTTCTTCTCTGTTTCAGACGATATGTTTCCTAGCGTGTGGAGGATTGTTGGTATAATAATACCAACTGTAGCAGCCATTGTAGCTGTTGTTGTGCTATTCTACTTTTGCAGAAAACATCGTCATAAACTCAAGAAAGAAGGTAGTTTTTTGTCTTGAACTCTGTGATTGTTACGATCAACTTCTTGGTTTTGTACCATTTTAATTGCTTGTTTCCTTTGTGCTGCCATTTAAATTATTGATTTGTAACTATTTATCTGTCATTTTAAGTGTTAAGGTACTGGCCTACTGTTTCAAATAACATTTTGTTTGTCACATGCTTCGTAAACAACAGGTGTAGACTAACACTGAAATGGTCCGTTTCCAACAATGCAGAGTTAAAGATAACATTTATTTTTAGCTTTGTTCTAGGAATACGATGCATTAAAACTAAAAGCAGATTTGCTCGTGGAGAACCTAGGAACCTCAAGAATTAATGGGTTACCCAACTCAGGTGTCTATACTTCAACTGCAAAGTTAGATAAGACAGAAGTTTATGAGATCTATGGGTCCATGGTGAAGTCCAGCCAACCTCTTGATACAGAATGCAGTGATCTATGGGTCCATGGTGAAGTCCAGCCAACCTCTTGATACAGAATGCAGAGATCTATGGGTCCATGGTGAAGTCCAGCCAACCTCTTGATACAGAATGCAGAGATCTATGGGTCCATGGTGAAGTCCAGCCAACCTCTTGATACAGAATGCAGTGTTGAGTATCATAACAGTCACCTGTAACAAAACGTAGGGCATTATGGGAGATGGCATCCAACAGTTTAAGAGCAGTAGCAGCTGCCCTTTAATAAATAATAACATCATCATAATCAACAACAGATCAAAAGGTCAAGGCCTACCTTCAAACTCAGTGCCTCTTTGCTTGACATTGTGGGAAAATCAAAAGAAATCAGACAAGACCTCAGAAAAAAAATTGTTGACCTTCACAAATCTGGTTCATCCTTGGGAGCAATTTCCAAATGCCTAAAGGTACCAGGTTCATCTGTACAAACAATAGTACGCAAGTATAAACACCATGGGACCACGCAGCCGTCATACCTCTCAAGAAGGAGACGCGTTCTGTCTCCTAGAGATGAATGTATTTTGGTGCGAAAAGTGAAAATCAATCCCAGAACAACAGCAAAGGACCTTGTGAAGATTCTGGAAGAAACAGGTACAAAAGTATCTATATCCACAGTAAAACGAGTTCTATATCGATATAACCTGAAAGGCCGCTCAGCAAGGATGAAGCCATTGCTCCAAAACCGCCATAAAAAAGCCAGACTGCGGTTTGCAACTGCACATGGGGACAAAGATCGTACTTTTTGGAGAAATGTCCTATGGTCTGATGAAACAAAAACAGAACTGTTTGGCCATAATGACCATTGTTATGTTTGGAGGAAAAAGGGGGAGGCTTGCAAGCTGAGGAACACCATCCCAACCGTGAAGCACGGGGGTGGCAGCATCATGTTGTGGGGGTGCTTTGCTGCAGGAGGGGCTGGTGCACTTCACATAATTGATGGCATCATGAGGTTGGAAAATTATGTGGATACATTGGAGCAACATCTCAAGACATCAGTGAGGAAGTTAAAGCTTGGACACAAATGGGTCTTCCAAATGGACAATGACCCCAAGCATACTTCCAAAGTTGTGGCAAAATGGCTTAAGGACAACATAGTCAAGGTATTGGAGTGGACATCACAAAGCCTTGACGTCTGGCCCCTCGACTTTGCGAATGTTAACCTGTTTAAAGGTCTTACTCACATAAGTTACGGAGAGCGTGATTGCACAGTCGTCCGGAACAGCTGGTGCTCTAATGCTTGGTTCAGTGTTTTTATGAGTGTCAGTACAGGATCTTATGGTTTATTCATGTCTGTATTATTTTTATTTACAGCAAAAAAAAATCTAGATCTTCAGACTAAGCTGGATACAGGTAGGTGGGCAATGTGTGTGTCAGACCTGGATTTAAATACTATTTGAAATGTAGTCTACATTTACTACATACTATTGAGGACATACTGTGTACTAATCATTCTACATACTATTAAGGACATACTGTTTAATAGAAACGTATGCAGTCAGCAACAAATATCAACATACTAGTCTGATCTATAATAAGAAGGATTGATCTAATCTGTTTTACCTACAACTTACTAAAACTACATACCGTGTACTCATCATACTACACACTATTGAGGACATACTGTGTTCTCATCATACTACATACTATTGAGGACATACTATGTTCTCATCATACTACATACTATTGAGGACATACTGTGTACTCATCATTGTACACACTATTGAGGACATACTGTGTACTCATCATACTACACACTATTGAGTACATACTATGTACTCATCATACTACATACTATTGAGGACATACTGTGTACTCATCATACTACACACTATTGAGTACATACTGGGTACTCATCATACTACACACTATTGAGTACATACTGGGTACTCATCATTCTACACACTATTGAGTACATACTGTGTACTCATCATACTACACACTATTGAGTACATACTGGGTACTCATCATACTACACACTATTGAGTACATACTGGGTACTCATCATTCTACACACTATTGAGTACATACTGTGTACTCATCATAGTACACACTATTGAGTAAATACTGGGTACTCATCATACTACACACAATTGAGGACATACTGGGTACTCATCATACTACAAACTATTTAGGACATACTGTGTACTCATCATACTACACACTATTGAGGACATACTGTGTACTCATCATACTACATACTATTGAGGAGATACTGTGTACTCATCATACTACATACTATTGAGAACATACTGTGTACTAATTATACTACATACTATTTAGGGCAGGGATGGGCAACTTTAATTAAGGTGGGGGGCCCCAAAAAAGGAACTCAACATGATGGGCAGCAGTGACTCAAGGGTCTGTGTATCCAAATCCCTGATTTATAACAAACTGTTTCGTTAAAATGTCATTTCAAAATCTGAGATGACAGGGTGATTAACAAAAGGCTAAGCTGTGTTTCACTATATTTCACTTCTGATTTCATAAATATGAATATTTTCTAGTAATATGTTTTGTCCGTTGCGTTATGCTAATTAGTGTCAGTTGATGACAATTCTACCGGATCCGGGAGGGGTAGTTCTAAGAGTTAATTAACCTGTATAGGTCTTACTCACATCGGCTACGGAGAGCGTGATTGCACAGTCATCCGGAACAGCTGGTGCTCTCAGGCTTGGTTCAGTATTTTTATGAGTGTCAGTACAGGATCTTATGGTTTATTCATTTCTGTTTTCTTTTAATTTACAGTGAAAAAAAATCTTCAGACTTAGCTGGATACAGGTAAATGGGCTATGTGTGTGTCAGACCTGGGTTTAAATACTATTTGAAATGTAGTCTATATTTACTACATATTATTGAGGACATACTGTGTACTCATCATACTACACACTATTGAGTACATACTGTGTACTCATCATAGTACACACTATTGAGTACATACTGGGTACTCATCATACTACACACTATTGAGTACATACTGGGTACTCATCATACTACACACTATTGAGGACATACGGTCATCATACTACATACTATTGAGGACATACTGTACTCATCATACTATTGAGGACATACTGTGTACTCATCATACTACACACTATTGAGGACATACTGTGTACTCATCATAGTATACATTGTTGAGGACATACTGTGTACTCATCATACTACACACTATTGAGGACATACTGTGTACTCATCATAGTACACACTATTTAGGAGATACTGTGTACTCATCATACTACATACTATTGAGGACATACTGTGTACTCATCATAGTACACACTATTGAGGACATACTGTGTACTCATCATACTACATACTATTGAGGACATACTGTGTACTCATCATAGTACACGCTATTTAGGACAGGGATGGGCAACTTTAATTAAGGTGGGGCAGTGTCTCGTGGGTCTGTGTATCCAAATCCCTGATTCATAACAAACTGTTTCGTTAAAATGTAAGTTAACAATGAATCACCTACTAGGCTCATCCACACTGAGACTGCGTCAAGTCATCTAATGCACAACATTCGTTCATTTTGGACATCTGTGTGTATGTGTGTGTGTGTGTGTGTGTGCGTGTGGGTCTGTGTGTATATATAGAGTTCATGATGCTAACTCTTATATTCATTTGTTGTCTCTCAATCTACAGAGGAGCGCATTAGACAGCATGTAGAGGAGAAGGGTAAGTGTCTGTTTTTTTAAAGGGATATCTGGGGGGGGGGTCTTAAAGGGATATCTGTGGGAGTCTTAAAGGGATATCTGGGGGAGTCTTAAAGGGATATCTGGGGGAGTCTTAAAGGGATAACTGGGGGAGTCTTAAAGGGATATCTGGGGGGGTCTTAAAGGGATATTTGGGGGAGTCTTAAAGGGATATCTGGGGGGGTCTTAAAGGGATATCTGGGGGGGGGGGGGGTCTTAAAGGGATACTATGGGTTAAATAAATAAAGAGAAACAATACCTTAAAGGGATACTTTGGGTTTAGGGCCATTAAAGGGGCAGGTGGGTGGTGGGTTAAATAAAGAGAAACAAGACCTTAAAGGGATACTTTGGGTTTAGGGCCATTAAAGGGGCAGGTGGGTGGTGTGTTGAATAAAGAGAAACAAGACCTTAAAGGGATACTTTGGGTTTAGGGCCATTAAAGGGGCAGGTGGGTGGTGTGTTGAATAAAGAGAAACAAGACCTTAAAGGGATACTTTGGGTTTAGGGCCATTAAAGGGGCAGGTGGGTGGCGGGTTGAATAAAGAGAAACAAGACCTTTTAAAAAAAAAAATCCATAAATGTATAATTCTAGTTAGGGTTAGGGTTAGGGTTTTTTCTTTCATTATTATCAATCGCCAAAAATAATGTTTTTGGGAACGGGCAGAAAAAGTTGACATCAATCCACGGAGGTAAAAAAAACAGACATTGTTGAAGTTTAATTCAATAATAGAAAAGCTGCGATATGGAGAAGAGACCAGAACAGTAGTCTGTTATAGAAGGGCCAGAACAGTAGTCTGTTATAGAAGGGCCAGAACAGTAGTCTGTTATAGAAGGACCAGAACAGTAGTCTGTTATAGAAGGGCCAGAACAGTAGTCTGTTATAGAAGGACCAGAACAGTAGTCTGTTATAGAAGGACCAGAACAGTAGTCTGTTATAGAAGGACCAGAACAGTAGTCTGTTATAGAAGGACCAGAACAGTAGTCTGTTATAGAAGGACCAGAACAGTAGTCTGTTATAGAAGGACCAGAACAGTAGTCTGTTATAGAAGGACCAGAACAGTAGTCTGTTATAGAAGGACCAGAACAGTAGTCTGTTATAGAAGGGCCAGAACAGTAGTCTGTTATAGAAGGACCAGAACAGTAGTCTGATATAGAAGGACCAGAACAGTAGTCTGATATAGAAGGATCAGAACAGTAGTCTGTTATAGAGGACCAGAACACTAGTCTGTTATAGAAGGACCAGAACAGTAGTCGGTTATAGAAGGACCAGAACAGTAGTCTGTTATAGAAGGACCAGAACACTAGTCTGTTATAGAAGAGAGGACCAGAATAGTAGTCTGTTATAGAAGGACCAGAACACTAGTCTGTTATAGAAGGACCAGAACACTAGTCTGTTATAGAAGGACCAGAACACTAGTCTGTTATAGAAGAGAGGACCAGAACACTAGTCTGTTATAGAAGGACCAGAACAGTAGTCTGTTATAGAAGGGCCAGAACAGTAGTCTGTTATAGAAGAGAGGACCAGAACACTAGTCTGATATAGAAGGACCAGAACAGTAGTCTGATATAGAAGGATCAGAACAGTAGTCTGTTATAGAAGGACCAGAACAGTAGTCTGATATAGAATAGAGGGCCAGAACAGTAGTCTGTTATAGAAGGGCCAGAACAGTAGTCTGTTATAGAAGGACCAGAACACTAGTCTGTTATAGAAGGACCAGAACAGTAGTCTGTTATAGAAGGATCAGAACAGTAGTCTGTTATAGAAGGACCAGAACAGTAGTCTGTTATAGAAGAGAGGACCAGAACAGTAGTCTGTTATAGAAGGACCAGAACAGTAGTCTGTTATAGAAGGACCAGAACACTAGTCTGTTATAGAAGAGAGGACCAGAACAGTAGTCTGTTATAGAAGGACCAGAACACTAGTCTGTTATAGAAGAGAGGACCAGAACAGTAGTCTGATATAGAAGGACCAGAACAGTAGTCTGTTATAGAAGGACCAGAACAGTAGTCTGTTATAGAAGGACCAGAACACTAGTCTGTTATAGAAGGATCAGAACAGTAGTCTGTTATAGAAGAGAGGACCAGAACAGTAGTCTGTTATAGAAGGACCAGAACACTAGTCTGTTATAGAAGAGAGGACCAGAACAGTAGTCTGATATAGAAGGACCAGAACAGTAGTCTGTTATAGAAGGACCAGAACACTAGTCTGTTATAGAATAGAGGACCAGAACAGTAGTCTGTTATAGAAGGATCAGAACAGTAGTCTGTTATAGAAGGACCAGAACACTAGTCTGATATAGAAGGACCAGAACACTAGTCTGTTATAGAAGAGAGGACCAGAACAGTAGTCTGTTATAGAAGGACCAGAACACTAGTCTGATATAGAAGGACCAGAACACTAGTCTGTTATAGAAGAGAGGACCAGAACAGTAGTCTGATATAGAAGGATCAGAACAGTAGTCTGTTATAGAATAGAGGACCAGAACAGTAGTCTGTTATAGAAGGACCAGAACAGTAGTCTGTTATAGAAGGACCAGAACAGTAGTCTGTTATAGAAGGACCAGAACAGTAGTCTGTTATAGAAGGACCAGAACAGTAGTCTGTTATAGAAGGACCAGAACAGTAGTCTGTTATAGAAGGACCAGAACAGTAGTCTGTTATAGAAGGACCAGAACAGTAGTCTGTTATAGAAGGGCCAGAACAGTAGTCTGTTATAGAAGGACCAGAACAGTAGTCTGATATAGAAGGGCCAGAACAGTAGTCTGTTATAGAAGGGCCAGAACAGTAGTCTGTTATAGAAGGGCCAGAACAGTAGTCTGTTATAGAAGGACCAGAACACTAGTCTGTTATAGAAGGACCAGAACAGTAGTCTGTTATAGAATAGAGGACCAGAACAGTAGTCTAATGTTATAGAAGAGAGGACCAGAACAGTAGTCTGATATGGAAGGGCCAGAACAGTAGTCTGTTATAGAAGGGCCAGAACAGTAGTCTGTTATAGAAGGGCCAGAACAGTAGTCTGTTATAGAAGGACGAGAACACTAGTCTGATATAGAAGGGCCAGAACAGTAGTCTGTTATAGAAGGGCCAGAACAGTAGTCTGTTATAGAAGAGAGGACCAGAACAGTAGTCTGTTATAGAAGGACCAGAACAGTAGTCTGTTATAGAAGGACCAGAACAGTAGTCTAATGTTATAGAAGGACCAGAACAGTAGTCTGTTATAGAAGGACCAGAACAGTAGTCTAATGTTATAGAAGGACCAGAACAGTAGTCTGATATAGAAGGACCAGAACAGTAGTCTGTTATAGAATAGAGGACCAGAACAGTAGTCTAATGTTATAGAAGAGAGGACCAGAACAGTAGTCTGATATAGAAGGACCAGAACAGTAGTCTGTTATAGAATAGAGGACCAGAACAGTAGTCTGATATAGAAGGACCACAACAGTAGTCTGTTATAGAATAGAGGACCAGAACAGTAGTCTAATGTTATAGAAGAGAGGACCAGAACAGTAGTCTGATATAGAAGGGCCAGAACAGTAGTCTGTTATAGAAGGGCCAGAACAGTAGTCTGTTATAGAAGGGCCAGAACAGTAGTCTGTTATAGAAGGACCAGAACACTAGTCTGATATAGAAGGGCCAGAACAGTAGTCTGTTATAGAAGGGCCAGAACAGTAGTCTGTTATAGAAGGGCCAGAACAGTAGTCTGTTATAGAAGGACCAGAACACTAGTCTGATATAGAAGGACCAGAACAGTAGTCTAATGTTATAGAAGGGCCAGAACAGTAGTCTGTTATAGAAGAAAGGACCAGAACAGTAGTCTGTTATAGAAGGACCAGAACAGTAGTCTGTTATAGAAGGACCAGAACAGTAGTCTAATGTTATAGAAGGACCAGAACAGTAGTCTGTTATAGAAGGACCAGAACAGTAGTCTAATGTTATAGAAGGACCAGAACAGTAGTCTAATGTTATAGAAGGACCAGAACAGTAGTCTGTTATAGAAGGACCAGAACAGTAGTCTGTTATAGAAGGGCCAGAACAGTAGTCTGTTATAGAATAGAGGACCAGAACAGTAGTCTGTTATAGAAGAGAGGACCAGAACAGTAGTCTGTTATAGAAGGACCAGAACAGTAGTCTGTTATAGAATAGAGGACCAGAACAGTAGTCTAATGTTATAGAAGGGCCAGAACACTAGTCTGATATAGAATAGAGGGCCAGAACACTAGTCTGTTATAGAAGAGAGGACCAGAACACTAGTCTGTTATAGAATAGAGGGCCAGAACAGTAGTCTAATGTTATAGAAGAGAGGACTAGAACAGTAGTCTGTTATAGAAGGACCAGAACAGTAGTCTGTTATAGAATAGAGGACCAGAACAGTAGTCTGTTATAGAATAGAGGACCAGAACAGTAGTCTGTTATAGAAGGACCAGAACAGTAGTCTGATATAGAATAGAGGGCCAGAACACTAGTCTGTTATAGAAGAGAGGACCAGAACACTAGTCTGTTATAGAATAGAGGGCCAGAACAGTAGTCTGTTATAGAATAGCGGGCCAGAACAGTAGTCTGATATAGAAGAGAGGGCCAGAACAGTAGTCTGTTATAGAAGGGCCAGAACAGTAGTCTGATATAGAAGAGAGGACCAGAACAGTAGTCTGTTATAGAAGGGCCAGAACACTAGTCTGATATAGAATAGAGGGCCAGAACACTAGTCTGTTATAGAAGAGAGGACCAGAACACTAGTCTGTTATAGAATAGAGGGCCAGAACAGTAGTCTGTTATAGAATAGCGGGCCAGAACAGTAGTCTGATATAGAAGAGAGGGCCAGAACAGTAGTCTGTTATAGAAGGGCCAGAACAGTAGTCTGATATAGAAGAGAGGACCAGAACAGTAGTCTGTTATAGAAGGGCCAGAACAGTAGTCTGTTATAGAAGGGCCAGAACAGTAGTCTGATATAGAAGAGAGGACCAGAACAGTAGTCTGTTATAGAAGGACCAGAACAGTAGTCTGTTATAGAAGGGCCAGAACAGTAGTCTAATGTTATAGAAGGGCCAGAACACTAGTCT
Organism: Oncorhynchus clarkii lewisi; assembly: GCF_045791955.1. Lineage (NCBI taxonomy): Eukaryota > Metazoa > Chordata > Actinopteri > Salmoniformes > Salmonidae > Oncorhynchus > Oncorhynchus clarkii. The sequence goes on along the minus strand of NC_092159.1, from coordinate 387,495 downwards.
GATATAGAAGAGAGGACCAGAACAGTAGTCTGTTATAGAAGGGCCAGAACACTAGTCTGATATAGAATAGAGGGCCAGAACACTAGTCTGTTATAGAAGAGAGGACCAGAACACTAGTCTGTTATAGAATAGAGGGCCAGAACAGTAGTCTGTTATAGAATAGAGGGCCAGAACAGTAGTCTGATATAGAAGAGAGGGCCAGAACAGTAGTCTGTTATAGAAGGGCCAGAACAGTAGTCTGATATAGAAGAGAGGACCAGAACAGTAGTCTGTTATAGAAGGGCCAGAACAGTAGTCTGTTATAGAAGGGCCAGAACAGTAGTCTGATATAGAAGAGAGGACCAGAACAGTAGTCTGTTATAGAAGGGCCAGAACAGTAGTCTGATATAGAAGAGAGGGCCAGAACAGTAGTTTAATGTTATAGAATAGAGGACCAGAACAGTAGTCTAATGTTATAGAAGAGAGGGCCAGAACAGTAGTCTAATGTTATAGAAGAGAGGACCCGAACAGTAGTCTGATATAGAAGAGAGGACCAGAACAGTAGTCTGTTATAGAAGGGCCAGAACAGTAGTCTGATATAGAAGAGAGGGCCAGAACAGTAGTCTAATGTTATAGAAGAGAGGACCAGAACAGTAGTCTGTTATAGAATAGAGGACCAGAACAGTAGTCTAATGTTATAGAAGAGAGGACCAGAACAGTAGTCTAATATTATAGAAGAGATGACCAGAACAGTAGTCTGTTATAGAAGAGAGGACCAGAACAGTAGTCTGATGTTATAGAAGAGAGGACCAGAACAGTAGTCTAATGTTATAGAAGAGAGGACCAGAACAGTAGTCTGGTAGAGAATAGAGGACCAGAACAGTAGTCTAATGTTATAGAAGAGAGGACCAGAACAGTAGTCTGATGGTATAGAAGAGAGGACCAGAACAGTAGTCTAATGTTATAGAAGAGAGGACCAGAACAGTAGTCTAATGTTATAGAAGAGAGAACCAGAACAGTAGTCTGATATAGAAGAGAGGACCAGAACAGTAGTATAATGTTATAGAAGAGAGGACCAGAACAGTAGTCTGTTATAGAAGAGAGGACCAGAACAGTAGGCTGATGTTCTAGAAGAGAGGACCAGAACAGTAGTCTAATGTTCTAGAAGAGAGGACCAGAACAGTAGTCTAATGTTATAGAAGAGAGGACCAGAACAGTAGTCTGTTATAGAATAGAGGACCAGAACAGTAGTCTAATGTTAGAGAAGAGAGGACCAGAACAGTAGTCTAATGTTATAGAAGAGAGGACCAGAACAGTAGTCTAATGTTATAGAAGAGAGGACCAGAACAGTAGTCTAATGTTATAGAAGAGAGAACCAGAACAGTAGTCTGATATAGAAGAGAGGACCAGAACAGTAGTATAATGTTATAGAAGAGAGGACCAGAACAGTAGTCTGTTATAGAAGAGAGGACCAGAACAGTAGGCTGATGTTATAGAAGAGAGGACCAGAACAGTAGTCTGTTATAGAAGAGAGGACCAGAACAGTAGTCTGTTATAGAAGAGAGGACCAGAACAGTAGTCTAATGTTATAGAAGAGAGGACCAGAACAGTAGTCTGATATAGAAGAGAGGACAGAACAGTAGTCTGTTATAGAAGAGGACCAGAACAGTAGTCTGTTATAGAAGAGAGGACCAGAACAGTAGTCTGTTATAGAAGAGAGGACCAGAACAGTAGTCTGTTATAGAAGAGAGGACCAGAACAGTATTCTAATGTTATAGAAGAGAGGACCAGAACAGTAGTCTAATGTTATAGAAGAGAGGACCAGAACAGTAGTCTAATGTTATAGAAGGACCAGAACAGTAGTCTGTTATAGAAGAGAGGACCAGAACAGTAGTCTAATGTTATAGAAGAGAGGACCAGAACAGTAGTCTAATGTTCTAGAAGAGAGGACCAGAACAGTAGTCTGTTATAGTAGAGAGGACCAGAACAGTAGTCTAATGTTATAGAAGAGAGGACCAGAACAGTAGTCTAATGTTATAGAAGAGAGGACCAGAACAGTAGTCTGTTATAGTAGAGAGGACCAGAACAGTAGTCTGATGTTATAGAAGAGAGGACCAGAACAGTAGTCTAATGTTATAGAAGGAATAGAACAGTAGTCTAATGTTATAGAAGAGAGGACCAGAACAGTAGTCTAATGTTATAGAAGAGAGGACCAGAACAGTAGTCTGTTATAGAAGAGAGGACCAGAACAGTTGTCTGTTATAGAAGAGAGGACCAGAACAGTTGTCTGTTATAGAAGAGAGGACCAGAACAGTAGTCTAATGTTATAGAAGAGAGGACCAGAACAGTAGTCTGTTATAGAAGAGAGGACCAGAACAGTTGTCTGTTATAGAAGAGAGGACCAGAACAGTAGTCTGTTATAGAAGAGAGGACCAGAACAGTAGTCCAATGTTATAGAAGAGAGGACCAGAACAGTAGTCTGTTATAGAAGAGAGGACCAGAACAGTAGTCTAATGTTATAGAAGAGAGGACCAGAACAGTAGTCTGTTATAGAAGAGAGGACCAGAACAGTTGTCTGTTATAGAAGAGAGGACCAGAACAGTAGTCTGTTATAGAAGAGAGGACCTGAACAGTAGTCTAATGTTATAGAAGAGAGGACCAGAACAGTAGTCTGTTAGAGAATAGAGGACCAGAACAGTAGTCTGTTATAGAAGAGAGGACCAGAACAGTAGTCTGTTAGAGAATAGAGGACCAGAACAGTAGTCTGGTAGAGAATAGAGGGCCAGACCAATAGTCTGGTAGAGAATAGAGGTGGGAGACTCTGTCCATAGGACAACAATCAGTCGTATATTGCACAAATCTGGCCTTTATGGAAGAGTGGCAAGAAGAAAGCCATTTCTTAAAGATATCCATAAAAAGTGTTGTTTAAAGTTTGCCACAAGCCACATGGGATACACACCAAACATGTGGAAGAAGGTGCTCTGGTCAGATGAAACCAAAATTGAACTTTTTGGCAACAATGCAAAACGTTATGTTTGGTGTAAAAGCAACACAGCTCATCACCCTGAACACACCATCCCCACTGTCAAACATGGTGGTGGCAGCATCATGGTTTGGGCCTGCTTTTCTTCAGCAGGGACAGGGAAGATGGTTAAAATTGATGGGAAGATGGATGGAGCCAAATACAGGACCATTCTGGAAGAAAACCTGATGGAGTCTGCAAAAGACCTGAGACTGGGACGGAGATTTGTCTTCCAACAAGACAATGATCCAAAACATAAAGCAACATCTACAATGGAATGGTTCAAAAATAAACATATCCAGGTGTTAGAATGGCCAAGTCAAAGTCCAGACCTGAATCCAATCGAGAATCTGTGGAAAGAACTGAAAACTGCTGTTCACAAATGCTCTCCATCCAACCTCACTGAGCTCGAGCTGTTTTGCAAGGAGGAATGGGAAAAAATGTCAGTCTCTCGATGTGCAAAACTGATAGAGACATACCCCAAGCGACTTACAGCTGTAATCGCAGCAAAAGGTGGCGCTACAAAGTATTAATTTAAGGGGGCTGAATAATTTTGCACGCCCAATTTTACAGTTTTTGATTTGTTAAATTTTTTTGAAATATCCAATAAATGTCGTTCCACTTCATGATTGTGTCCCACTTGTTGTTGATTCTTCACAAAAAAATACAGTTTTATATCTTTATGTTTGAAGCCTGAAATGTGGCAAAAGGTCGCAAAGTTCGAGGGGGCCGAATACTTTCGCAAGGCACTGTAATATGAACTGTAGGTCTATAACCTCTCATATAATATGAACTGTAGGTCTATAACCTCTCATATAATATGAACTGTAGGTCTATAACCTCTCATATAATATGACTGTAGGTCTATAACCTCTCATATAATATGAACTGTAGGTCTATAACCTCTCATTTAATATGAACTGTAGGTCTATAACCTCTCATATAATATGAACTGTAGGTCTATAACCTCTCATATAATATGAACTGTAGGTCTATAACCTCTCATATAATATGAACTGTAGGTCTATAACCTCAATATGAACTGTAGGTCTATAACCTCTCATATAATATGAACTGTAGGTCTATAACCTCTCATATAATATGAACTGTAGGACTATAACCTCTCATATAATATGAACTGTAGGTCTATAACCTCAATATGAACTGTAGGTCTATAACCTCTCATATAATATGAACTGTAGGTCTATAACCTCTCATATAATATGAACTGTAGGTCTATAACCTCTCATATAATATGAACTGTAGGTCTATAACCTCAATATGAACTGTAGGTCTATAACCTCTCATATAATATGAACTGTAGGTCTATAACCTCTCATATAATATGAACTGTAGGTCTATAACCTCTCATATAATATGAACTGTAGGTCTATAACCTCTCATATAATATGAACTGTAGGTCTATAACCTCAATATGAACTGTAGGTCTATAACCTCTCATATAATATGAACTGTAGGTCTATAACCTCTCATTTAATATGAACTGTAGGTCTATAACCTCTCATATAATATGAACTGTAGGTCTATAACCTCTCATATAATATGAACTGTAGGTCTATAACCTCTCATTTAATATGAACTGTAGGTCTATAACCTCAATATGAACTGTAGGTCTATAACCTCTCATATAATATGAACTGTAGGTCTATAACCTCTCATATAATATGAACTGTAGGTCTATAACCTCAATATGAACTGTAGGTCTATAACCTCTCATATAATATGAACTGTAGGTCTATAACCTCAATATGAACTGTAGGTCTATAACCTCTCATATAATATGACTGTAGGTCTATAACCTCTCATATAATATGAACTGTAGGTCTATAACCTCAATATGAACTGTAGGTCTATAACCTCTCATATAATATGAACTGTAGGTCTATAACCTCTCATATAATATGAACTGTAGGTCTATAACCTCTCATATAATATGAACTGTAGGTCTATAACCTCTCATATAATATGAACTGTAGGTCTATAACCTCAATATGAACTGTAGGTCTATAACCTCTCATATAATATGAACTGTAGGTCTATAACCTCTCATTTAATATGAACTGTAGGTCTATAACCTCTCATATAATATGAACTGTAGGTCTATAACCTCTCATATAATATGAACTGTAGGTCTATAACCTCTCATATAATATGAACTGTAGGTCTATAACCTCAATATGAACTGTAGGTCTATAACCTCTCATATAATATGAACTGTAGGTCTATAACCTCTCATATAATATGAACTGTAGGACTATAACCTCTCATATAATATGAACTGTAGGTCTATAACCTCAATATGAACTGTAGGTCTATAACCTCTCATATAATATGAACTGTAGGTCTATAACCTCTCATATAATATGAACTGTAGGTCTATAACCTCTCATATAATATGAACTGTAGGTCTATAACCTCAATATGAACTGTAGGTCTATAACCTCTCATATAATATGAACTGTAGGTCTATAACCTCTCATATAATATGAACTGTAGGTCTATAACCTCTCATATAATATGAACTGTAGGTCTATAACCTCTCATATAATATGAACTGTAGGTCTATAACCTCAATATGAACTGTAGGTCTATAACCTCTCATATAATATGAACTGTAGGTCTATAACCTCTCATTTAATATGAACTGTAGGTCTATAACCTCTCATATAATATGAACTGTAGGTCTATAACCTCTCATATAATATGAACTGTAGGTCTATAACCTCTCATTTAATATGAACTGTAGGTCTATAACCTCAATATGAACTGTAGGTCTATAACCTCTCATATAATATGAACTGTAGGTCTATAACCTCTCATATAATATGAACTGTAGGTCTATAACTCATATAATATGAACTGTAGGTCTATAACCTCTCATATAATATGAACTGTAGGTCTATAACCTCAATATGAACTGTAGGTCTATAACCTCTCATATAATATGAACTGTAGGTCTATAACCTCAATATGAACTGTAGGTCTATAACCTCTCATATAATATGAACTGTAGGTCTATAACCTCAATATGAACTGTAGGTCTATAACCTCTCATATAATATGAACTGTAGGTCTATAACCTCTCATATAATATGAACTGTAGGTCTATAACCTCTCATATAATATGAACTGTAGGTCTATAACCTCTCATATAATATGAACTGTAGGTCTATAACCTCTCATATAATATGAACTGTAGGACTATAACCTCTCATATAATATGAACTGTAGGTCTATAACCTCTCATATAATATGAACTGTAGGTCTATAACCTCTCATATAATATGAACTGTAGGTCTATAACCTCTCATATAATATGAACTGTAGGTCTATAACCTCTCATATAATATGAACTGTAGGTCTATAACCTCTCATATAATATGAACTGTAGGTCTATAACCTCTCATATAATATGAACTGTAGGTCTATAACCTCTCATATAATATGAACTGTAGGTCTATAACCTCTCATATAATATGAACTGTAGGTCTATAACCTCTCATATAATATGAACTGTAAAACCTTAATATTAATTCCTGCAGAGTTAATCATTTTCTTACATTAAAATACAGAGACATGATCTGACGTAATCTCCTTGTTTCGGTCTAAATGTAATATATTATTCTCTTTTCTAACCAGTGGTCGGGTTTTTGGATGCGCGCAGGCCGAAGCTCGTTGACAATGTTACCGAGGTGATGCCATTAGCAGACGCCCTGAGGCCCATGATCCAACAACAGGATTACTCTGATATCTGTGCTGCTGGGACCAGCGTGGAGAAGATGAGGGTTCTGTTCACGGCCGTAGATTCAGGCGGGGAAAAGGTGAAATCAGCTTTTTACAAGAGTCTGATGAGAGAAGAACCTGCTTTAGTCTTAGACATTCTGAAAGAAGAACCTGATCGAGTCATAAACCTACTGGGTGAAGAACTGGGTAAGAATCTGTCTACCTATGTTGGATATATACAGTATCACTGGGAAAAAAATATTGTTTTATGTTGTCATAGTTTTCAAATTCAGTTCAACGTTTCTACAAACTACTGTCTTTACTGGTTGAGCAGCTAAAACCAGGTTTGAGCCGATGTGAGATAAATCCATTGATTATTATCATTATTCACTGTGTCAATCCAAGGTGTTATTAATTTAGAGAGGAAACAGATTTAGTTGGAGATCTTGGTGTTCTCTAACTTACTCTGTTCTTTTAGGCATCTATCCACAAACAGATGTTGTTGATGATGATCTACCTGGTAAGTATCTGCCTGTCTTCCTGTCTTCCTTACTGCCTACCTGTCGTCCTTACTGCCTGCCTGTCTTCCTTACTGCCTGCCTGTCTGCCTGTCTTCCTTACTGCCTGCCTGTCTTCCTTACTGCCTGCCTGTCTTCCTTACTGCCTACCTGTCTTCCTTACTGCCTGCCTGTCTTCCTTACTGCCTACCTCTCTTCCTTACTGCCTGCCTGTCTTCCTTACTGCCTGCCTGTCTGCCTGTCTTCCTTACTGCCTGCCTGTCTTCCTTACTGCCTGCCTGTCTTCCTTACTGCCTGCCTGCCTGCCTGTCTTCCTTACTGCCTGCCTGCCTGCCTGTCTTCCTTACTGCCTGCCTGCCTGTCTTCCTTACTGCCTGCCTGCCTGTCTTCCTTACTGCCTGCCTGCCTGTCTTCCTTACTGCCTGTCTGTCTTCCTTACTGCCTGCCTGTCTTCCTTACTGCCTGTCTTCCTTACTGCCTGCCTGCCTGTCTTCCTTACTGCCTGTCTGTCTTCCTTACTGCCTGCCTGCCTGTCTTCCTTACTGCCTGTCTTCCTTACTGCCTGCCTGCCTGTCTTCCTTACTGCCTGTCTGTCTTGCTTACTGCCTGTCTGTCTTGCTTACTGCCTGTCTTCCTTACTGCCTGCCTGCCTGTCTGTCTGTCTGTCTGTCTGTCTGTCTGTCTGTCTGTCTGTCTGTCTGTCTGTCTGTCTGTCTGTCTGTCTGTCTGTCTGTCTCTGTCTGTCTGTCTGTCTCTGTCTGTCTCTGTCTGTCTGTCTCTCCGTCCCACATTCCTGTAACATACAGTAATGTCACATATCAACAACTCTCCGAGATAGGAAATTATTACCAGTTGATGTCACCCACCTCAATAAATATGTTGTTTGCCACACAGAATGATTTAAATTATTATATATAAGACCTCAGGCTTTATGAGTCTAATGTGTAATTACTGGTCAGGTTATTAATGTTGTTGTCCTCAGGGAGAGAAGACCTCAGGCTTTATGAGTCTAATGTGTAATTACTGGTCAGGTTATTAATGTTGTTGCCCTCAGGGAGAGTAGACCTCAGGCTTTATGAGTCTAATGTGTCCTGGTCAGGTTATTAATGTTGTTGTCCTCAGGGAGAGAAGACCTCAGGCTTCATGAGTCTAATGTTTAATTACTGGTCAGGTTATTAATGTTGTTGTCCTAAGGGAGAGAAGACCTCAGGCTTTATGAGTCTAATGTGTAATTACTGGTCAGGTTATTCTGTGTGAATGTTGTTGTCCTCAGGGAGAGTAGATCTCAGGCTTTATGAGTCTAATGTGTACTGTAATTACTGGTCAGGTTATTAATGTTGCTGTCCTAAGGGAGAGAAGACCTCAGGCTTTATGAGTCTAACGTGTAATTACTGGTCAGGTTATTAATGTTGTTGTCCTCAGGGAGAGAAGACCTCAGGCTTTATGAGTCTAATGTTTAATTACTGGTCAGGTTATTAATGTTGTTGTCCTAAGCGAGAGAAGACCTCAGGCTTTATGAGTCTAATGTGTAATTACTGGTCAGGTTATTCATGTTGTTGTCCTCAGGGAGAGTAGACCTCAGGCTTCATGAGTCTAATGTGTAATTACTGGTCAGGTTATTAATGTTGTTGTCCTAAGGGAGAGAAGACCTCAGGCTTTATGAGTCTAATGTGTAATTACTGGTCAGGTTATTCATGTTGTTGTCCTCAGGGAGAGTAGACCTCAGGCTTTATGAGTCTAATGTGTAATTACTGGTCAGGTTATTCTGTGTGAATGTTGTTGTCCTCAGGGAGAGTAGATCTCAGGCTTTATGAGTCTAATGTGTACTGTAATTACTGGTCAGGTTATTAATGTTGCTGTCCTAAGGGAGAGAAGACCTCAGGCTTTATGAGTCTAACGTGTAATTACTGGTCAGGTTATTAATGTTGTTGTCCTCAGGGAGAGAAGACCTCAGGCTTTATGAGTCTAATGTTTAATTACTGGTCAGGTTATTAATGTTGTTGTCCTCAGGGAGAGAAGACCTCAGGCTTTATGAGTCTAATGTGTAATTACTGGTCAGGTTATTAATGTTGTTGTCCTCAGGGAGAGAAGACCTCAGGCTTTATGAGTCTAATGTGTAATTACTGGTCAGGTTATTCATGTTGTTGTCCTCAGGGAGAGTAGACCTCAGGCTTTATGAGTCTAATGTGTAATTACTGGTCAGGTTATTCTGTGTGAATGTTGTTGTTTCCTTCTGAATCATCCTTTCTATATTTTATTTCAACAGATGAGTCTGGGAGTAACAGAGTTGAAATGATGGAGATGCAACCTTTACTGGGTCCTGGATCAGAGACGGAGAAAGGAGGAAGACAGGCTGTTGATGCTCTAGAAGACCAGGAGAGAGAGGAGGGAAGACAGGCTGTTGATGCTCTAGAAGATCAGGAGAGAGAGGAGGGAAGACAGGCTGTTGATGCTCTAGAAGACCAGGAGAGAGAGGAGGGAAGACAGGCTGTTGTTGCTCTAGAAGACCAGGAGAGAGAGGAGGGAAGACAGGCTGTTGATGCTCTAGAAGACCAGGAGAGAGAGGAGGGAAGACAGGCTGTTGATGCTCTAGAAGATCAGGAGGCCACCTAAGACAGTACTGGGTTGGTTAGGACGTTCTGGTTAATTAAAGTTTATTTTGAAAAGAGAAGAGTGAGAGAGCGAGAGACACGACTCTCTCTCTCGATGGAGTTTTTATTATTATTATTTTAAAGGAGATGGGAATTCCAACCTCCTTAATCATCTTTATTTAAATTTGGACGGTACAGCGTGTAGAGATGGAGACAGATAGTAGGGGCATAGACGGAGGGTGGTTTGAGATGGGACTCAAACCCCTCTTCGCCCTGAAGTCTAGAGATTAGACTGTTACACCAGACTGCAGCACATTGTGGATGGGTTTAAAGACCAACTCATGTTACAGCCTGCTGGAAAACGTATGATCAGGGACTGACCTGTAGTATAATTTAATTAGCAAGGCCTGAGGTGGTGACTATTACCTTTAGTACAACCTGGATACAGCCCTAGGTACAGCCCTTACTACAGCCTGGATACAGCCCTTAGTACAGCCCTTAGTACAGCCTGGATACAGCCCTAGGTACAGCCCTTACTACAGCCTGGATACAGCCCTTAGTACAGCCCTTAGTACAGCCTGGATACAGCCCTAGGTACAGCCCTTACTACAGCCCTTAGTACAGCCCTTAGTACAGCCTGGATACAGCCCTTAGTACAGCCCTTAGTACAGCCCTTAGTACAGCCCTTAGTACAGCCTGGATACAGCCCTTAGTACAGCCCTTAGTACAGCCTGGATACAGCCCTTAGTACAGCCCTTAGTACAGCCCTTACTACAGCCTGGATACAGCCCTTAGTACAGCCCTTAGTACAGCCTGGATACAGCCCTAGGTACAGCCCTTACTACAGCCTGGATACAGCCCTTAGTACAGCCCTTAGTACAGCCCTTACTACAGCCTGGATACAGCCCTTAGTACAGCCCTTAGTACAGCCCTTAGTACAGCCTGGATACAGCCCTTAGTACAGCCCTTAGTACAGCCCTTACTACAGCCTGGATACAGCCCTTAGTACAGCCCTTAGTACAGCCTGGATACAGCCCTTAGTACAGCCCTTAGTACAGCCTGGATACAGCCCTTAGTACAGCCTGGATACAGCCCTTAGTACAGCCTGGATACAGCCCTTAGTACAGCCTGGATACAGCCCTTAGACAGCCTGGATACAGCCCTTAGTACAGCCCTTAGTACAGCCCTTAGTACAGCCTGGATACAGCCCTTAGTACAGCCCTTAGTACAGCCTGGATACAGCCCTTAGTACAGCCCTTAGTACAGCCTGGATACAGCTCTTAGTACAGCCCTTAGTACAGCCTGGATACAGCCCTTAGTACAGCCCTTAGTACAGCCTGGATACAGCCCTTAGCACAGCCTGGATACAGCCCTTAGTACAGCCCTTAGTACAGCCATTAGTACAGCCTGAATACAGCTCTTAGTACAGCCTGAATACAGCCCTTAGTACAGCCTGGATACAGCCCTTAGTACAGCCCTTAGTACAGCCCTTAGTACAGCCTGGATACAGCCCTTAGTACAGCCGTTAGTAGAGCCTGGATACAGCCCTTAGTACAGCCCTTAGTACAGCCTGGATACAGCCCTTAGTACAGCCTGGATACAGCCCTTAGTACAGCCTGAATACAGCCCTTAGTACTGCCTGGATATAGCCCTTAGTACAGCCCTTAGTACAGCCTGGATACAGCCCTTAGTACAGCCCTTAGTACAGCCTGGAAACAGCCCTTAGTACAGCCCTTAGTACAGCCCTTAGTACAGCCTGGATACAGCCCTTAGTACAGCCTGAATACAGCTCTTAGTACAGCCTGAATACAGCCCTTAGTACAGCCTGGATATAGCCCTTAGTACAGCCCTTAGTACAGCCTGGATACAGCCCTTAGTACAGCCCTTAGTACAGCCTGGATACAGCCCTTAGTACAGCCCTTAGTACAGCCTGGATACAGCCCTTAGTACACCCTGGATACAACCCTTAGTACAGCCCTTAGTACAGCCCTTAGTACAGCCTGGATACAGCCCTTAGTACAGCCCTTAGTACAGCCCTTAGTACAGCCTGGATACAGCCCTTAGTACAGCCCTTAGTACAGCCTGGATACAGCCCTTAGTACAGCCTGGATACAGCCCTTAGTACAGCCTGGATACAGCCCTTAGTACAGCCCTTAGTACAGCCCTTAGTACAGCCCTTAGTACAGCCTGGATACAGCCCTTAGAACAGCCTGGATACAGCCCTTAGTACAGCCCTTAGTACAGCCCTTAGCACTGAGTCCCCTGTTAGAAGGAACAAGCTACCAACCTGTTAGAAGGAACAAGCTACCCCACTGAGTCCCCTGTTAGAAGGAACAAGCTACCCCGCTGGGTCCCCTGTTAGAAGGAACAAGCTACCTCACTGAGTCCCCTGTTAGATGGAACAAGCTACCCCGCTGAGTCCCTTGTTAGAAGGAACAAGCTACCCTGCTGAATACCCTGTTAGAAGGAACAAGCTACCCTGCTGAATACCCTGTTAGAAGGAACAAGCTACCTCACTGAGTCCCCTGTTAGAAGGAACAAGCTACCCCGCTGAGTCCCCTGTGTATATATATATATATATATATATATATATATATATATATATATAGTATAGCAGGAAGAGACACGGGGGCATTATGAAACGTTATAGTATAGCAGGAAGAGACACGGGGAGGAAGGTAGAAAGAGACATCTTGGCAAATCCAGTCCCACTACTTTGTTTCCATTTCAATCAGGGACCGATTTAGACCTTTCACAACAAAGTGTGTTAATTATCAGGTTGAACAGAAACCCAGCCGGATCCCATTTGTATTTACATTTATTTAACCTTTATTTAACCTTTATTTAACCTTTATTTAACCTGGGTTAGAGTTGAATACTACAGCAGTAGTCTACATATATATATAACGTGTCAGTGATTGGACACCAAGTCGATTGACAAACTGATTAGTTAAGACTCTGGAATCTGTTTTCAGTACAGTAACGTACCATGTTTAGTTTGTCAGACTGTTTACTGGGCCATGTTTACATCATGTGGATGTTGTTTAGTTTGTCAGACTGTTTACATCATGTGGATGTTGTTTAGTTTGTCAGACTGTTTACATCATGTGGATGTTGTTTAGTTTGTCAGACTGTTTACATCATGTGGATGTTGTTTAGTTTGTCAGACTGTTTACATCATGTGGATGTTGTTTAGTTTGTCAGACTGTTTACATCATGTGGATGTTGTTTAGTTTGTCAGACTGTTTACATCATGTGGATGTTGTTTAGTTTGTCAGACTGTTTACATCATGTGGATGTTGTTTAGTTTGTCAGACTGTTTACATCATGTGGATGTTGTTTAGTTTGTCAGACTGTTTACATCATGTGGATGTTGTTTAGTTTGTCAGACTGTTTACATCATGTGGATGTTGTTTAGTTTGTCAGACTGTTTACATCATGTGGATGTTGTTTAGTTTGTCAGACTGTTTGTATCATGTGGATGTTGTTTAGTTTGTCAGACTGTTTGTATCATGTGGATGTTGTTTAGTTTGTCAGACTGTTTGTATCATGTGGATGTTGTTTAGTTTGTCAGACTGTTTACATCATGTGGATGTTGTTTAGTTTGTCAGACTGTTTACATCATGTGGATGTTGTTTAGTTTGTCAGACTGTTTGTATCATGTGGATGTTGTTTAGTTTGTCAGACTGTTTGTATCATGTGGATGTTGTTTAGTTTGTCAGACTGTTTACATCATGTGGATGTTGTTTAGTTTGTCAGACTGTTTACATCATGTGGATGTTGTTTAGTTTGTCAGACTGTTTACATCATGTGGATGTTGTTTAGTTTGTCAGACTGTTTGTATCATGTGGATGTTGTTTAGTTTGTCAGACTGTTTACATCATGTGGATGTTGTTTAGTTTGTCAGACTGTTTGTATCATGTGGATGTTGTTTAGTTTGTCAGACTGTTTACATCATGTGGATGTTGTTTAGTTTGTCAGACTGTTTACATCATGTGGATGTTGTTTAGTTTGTCAGACTGTTTGTATCATGTGGATGTTGTTTAGTTTGTCAGACTGTTTACATCATGTGGATGTTGTTTAGTTTGTCAGACTGTTTACATCATGTGGATGTTGTTTAGTTTGTCAGACTGTTTGTATCATGTGGATGTTGTTTAGTTTGTCAGACTGTTTACATCATGTGGATGTTGTTTAGTTTGTCAGACTGTTTACATCATGTGGATGTTGTTTAGTTTGTCAGACTGTTTACATCATGTGGATGTTGTTTAGTTTGTCAGACTGTTTACATCACGAGGATGTTGTTTAGTTTGTCAGACTGTTTACATCATGTGGATGTTGTTTAGTTTGTCAGACTGTTTACATCATGTGGATGTTGTTTAGTTTGTCAGACTGTTTACATCATGTGGATGTTGTTTAGTTTGTCAGACTGTTTGTATCATGTGGATGTTGTTTAGTTTGTCAGACTGTTTACATCATGTGGATGTTGTTTAGTTTGTCAGACTGTTTACATCATGTGGATGTTGTTTAGTTTGTCAGACTGTTTACATCATGTGGATGTTGTTTAGTTTGTCAGACTGTTTACATCATGTGGATGTTGTTTAGTTTGTCAGACTGTTTACATCATGTGGATGTTGTTTAGTTTGTCAGACTGTTTACATCATGTGGATGTTGTTTAGTTTGTCAGACTGTTTACATCATGTGGATGTTGTTTAGTTTGTCAGACTGTTTACATCATGTGGATGTTGTTTAGTTTGTCAGACTGTTTACATCATGTGGATGTTGTTTAGTTTGTCAGACTGTTTACATCATGTGGATGTTGTTTAGTTTGTCAGACTGTTTACATCATGTGGATGTTGTTTAGTTTGTCAGACTGTTTACATCATGTGGATGTTGTTTAGTTTGTCAGACTGTTTACATCATGTGGATGTTGTTTAGTTTGTCCGACTGTTTACATCATGTGGATGTTGTTTAGTTTGTCCGACTGTTTACATCATGTGGATGTTGTTTAGTTTGTCAGACTGTTTACATCATGTGGATGTTGTTTAGTTTGTCAGACTGTTTACATCATGTGGATGTTGTTTAGTTTGTCAGACTGTTTACATCATGTGGATGTTGTTTAGTTTGTCAGACTGTTTACATCATGTGGATGTTGTTTAGTTTGTCAGACTGTTTACATCATGTGGATGTTGTTTAGTTTGTCAGACTGTTTACATCATGTGGATGTTGTTTAGTTTGTCAGACTGTTTACATCATGTGGATGTTGTTTAGTTTGTCAGACTGTTTGTATCATGTGGATGTTGTTTAGTTTGTCAGACTGTTTACATCATGTGGATGTTGTTTAGTTTGTCAGACTGTTTACATCATGTGGATGTTGTTTAGTTTGTCAGACTGTTTGTATCATGTGGATGTTGTTTAGTTTGTCAGACTGTTTACATCATGTGGATGTTGTTTAGTTTGTCAGACTGTTTACATCATGTGGATGTTGTTTAGTTTGTCAGACTGTTTACATCATGTGGATGTTGTTTAGTTTGTCAGACTGTTTACATCATGTGGATGTTGTTTAGTTTGTCAGACTGTTTACATCATGTGGATGTTGTTTAGTTTGTCAGACTGTTTACATCATGTGGATGTTGTTTAGTTTGTCAGACTGTTTACATCATGTGGATGTTGTTTAGTTTGTCAGACTGTTTACATCATGTGGATGTTGTTTAGTTTGTCAGACTGTTTACATCATGTGGATGTTGTTTAGTTTGTCAGACTGTTTACATCATGTGGATGTTGTTTAGTTTGTCAGACTGTTTACATCATGTGGATGTTGTTTAGTTTGTCAGACTGTTTACATCATGTGGATGTTGTTTAGTTTGTCAGACTGTTTACATCATGTGGATGTTGTTTAGTTTGTCAGACTGTTTACATCATGTGGATGTTGTTTAGTTTGTCAGACTGTTTACATCATGTGGATGTTGACTGTTTGTATCATGTGGATGTTGTTTAGTTTGTCAGACTGTTTACATCATGTGGATGTTGTTTAGTTTGTCAGACTGTTTACATCATGTGGATGTTGTTTAGTTTGTCAGACTGTTTACATCATGTGGATGTTGTTTAGTTTGTTTAGTTTGTCAGACTGTTTACATCATGTGGATGTTGTTTAGTTTGTCAGACTGTTTACATCATGTGGATGTTGTTTAGTTTGTCAGACTGTTTACATCATGTGGATGTTGTTTAGTTTGTCAGACTGTTTACATCATGTGGATGTTGTTTAGTTTGTCAGACTGTTTACATCATGTGGATGTTGTTTAGTTTGTCAGACTGTTTACATCATGTGGATGTTGTTTAGTTTGTCAGACTGTTTACATCATGTGGATGTTGTTTAGTTTGTCAGACTGTTTACATCATGTGGATGTTGTTTAGTTTGTCAGACTGTTTACATCATGTGGATGTTGTTTAGTTTGTCAGACTGTTTACATCATGTGGATGTTGTTTAGTTTGTCAGACTGTTTACATCATGTGGATGTTGTTTAGTTTGTCAGACTGTTTACATCATGTGGATGTTGTTTAGTTTGTCAGACTGTTTACATCATGTGGATGTTGTTTAGTTTGTCAGACTGTTTACATCATGTGGATGTTGTTTAGTTTGTCAGACTGTTTACATCATGTGGATGTTGTTTAGTTTGTCAGACTGTTTACATCATGTGGATGTTGTTTAGTTTGTCAGACTGTTTACATCATGTGGATGTTGTTTAGTTTGTCAGACTGTTTGTATCATGTGGATGTTGTTTAGTTTGTCAGACTGTTTACATCATGTGGATGTTGTTTAGTTTGTCAGACTGTTTACATCATGTGGATGTTGTTTAGTTTGTCAGACTGTTTACATCATGTGGATGTTGTTTAGTTTGTCAGACTGTTTGTATCATGTGGATGTTGTTTAGTTTGTCAGACTGTTTACATCATGTGGATGTTGTTTAGTTTGTCAGACTGTTTGTATCATGTGGATGTTGTTTAGTTTGTCAGACTGTTTACATCATGTGGATGTTGTTTAGTTTGTCAGACTGTTTTACATCATGTGGATGTTGTTTAGTTTGTCAGACTGTTTGTATCATGTGGATGTTGTTTAGTTTGTCAGACTGTTTACATCATGTGGATGTTGTT
This sequence comes from Oncorhynchus clarkii lewisi, assembly GCF_045791955.1. NCBI lineage: Eukaryota > Metazoa > Chordata > Actinopteri > Salmoniformes > Salmonidae > Oncorhynchus > Oncorhynchus clarkii. Next base: position 370,492 of record NC_092159.1, on the reverse strand, counting down.
TAGTTTGTCAGACTGTTTACATCATGTGGATGTTGTTTAGTTTGTCAGACTGTTTGTATCATGTGGATGTTGTTTAGTTTGTCAGACTGTTTACATCATGTGGATGTTGTTTAGTTTGTCAGACTGTTTACATCATGTGGATGTTGTTTAGTTTGTCAGACTGTTTACATCATGTGGATGTTGTTTAGTTTGTCAGACTGTTTACATCATGTGGATGTTGTTTAGTTTGTCAGACTGTTTACATCATGTGGATGTTGTTTAGTTTGTCAGACTGTTTACATCATGTGGATGTTGTTTAGTTTGTCAGACTGTTTACATCATGTGGATGTTGTTTAGTTTGTCAGACTGTTTGTATCATGTGGATGTTGTTTAGTTTGTCAGACTGTTTACATCATGTGGATGTTGTTTAGTTTGTCAGACTGTTTACATCATGTGGATGTTGTTTAGTTTGTCAGACTGTTTACATCATGTGGATGTTGTTTAGTTTGTCAGACTGTTTACATCATGTGGATGTTGTTTAGTTTGTCAGACTGTTTACATCATGTGGATGTTGTTTAGTTTGTCAGACTGTTTACATCATGTGGATGTTGTTTAGTTTGTCAGACTGTTTACATCATGTGGATGTTGTTTAGTTTGTCAGACTGTTTACATCATGTGGATGTTGTTTAGTTTGTCAGACTGTTTACATCATGTGGATGTTGTTTAGTTTGTCAGACTGTTTACATCATGTGGATGTTGTTTAGTTTGTCAGACTGTTTACATCATGTGGATGTTGTTTAGTTTGTCAGACTGTTTACATCATGTGGATGTTGTTTAGTTTGTCAGACTGTTTACATCATGTGGATGTTGTTTAGTTTGTCAGACTGTTTACATCATGTGGATGTTGTTTAGTTTGTCAGACTGTTTACATCATGTGGATGTTGTTTAGTTTGTCAGACTGTTTACATCATGTGGATGTTGTTTAGTTTGTCAGACTGTTTACATCATGTGGATGTTGTTTAGTTTGTCAGACTGTTTACATCATGTGGATGTTGTTTAGTTTGTCAGACTGTTTACATCATGTGGATGTTGTTTAGTTTGTCAGACTGTTTACATCATGTGGATGTTGTTTAGTTTGTCAGACTGTTTACATCATGTGGATGTTGTTTAGTTTGTCAGACTGTTTACATCATGTGGATGTTGTTTAGTTTGTCAGACTGTTTACATCATGTGGATGTTGTTTAGTTTGTCAGACTGTTTACATCATGTGGATGTTGTTTAGTTTGTCAGACTGTTTACATCATGTGGATGTTGTTTAGTTTGTCAGACTGTTTGTATCATGTGGATGTTGTTTAGTTTGTCAGACTGTTTACATCATGTGGATGTTGTTTAGTTTGTCAGACTGTTTACATCATGTGGATGTTGTTTAGTTTGTCAGACTGTTTACATCATGTGGATGTTGTTTAGTTTGTCAGACTGTTTACATCATGTGGATGTTGTTTAGTTTGTCAGACTGTTTACATCATGTGGATGTTGTTTAGTTTGTCAGACTGTTTACATCATGTGGATGTTGTTTAGTTTGTCAGACTGTTTACATCATGTGGATGTTGTTTAGTTTGTCAGACTGTTTACATCATGTGGATGTTGTTTAGTTTGTCAGACTGTTTACATCATGTGGATGTTGTTTAGTTTGTCAGACTGTTTACATCATGTGGATGTTGTTTAGTTTGTCAGACTGTTTGTATCATGTGGATGTTGTTTAGTTTGTCAGACTGTTTACATCATGTGGATGTTGTTTAGTTTGTCAGACTGTTTACATCATGTGGATGTTGTTTAGTTTGTCAGACTGTTTACATCATGTGGATGTTGTTTAGTTTGTCAGACTGTTTACATCATGTGGATGTTGTTTAGTTTGTCAGACTGTTTACATCATGTGGATGTTGTTTAGTTTGTCAGACTGTTTACTGGACCATGTTTGTATCATGTGGATGTTGTTTAGTTTGTCAGACTGTTTACATCATGTGGATGTTGTTTAGTTTGTCAGACTGTTTACATCATGTGGATGTTGTTTAGTTTGTCAGACTGTTTACATCATGTGGATGTTGTTTAGTTTGTCAGACTGTTTACATCATGTGGATGTTGTTTAGTTTGTCAGACTGTTTACATCATGTGGATGTTGTTTAGTTTGTCAGACTGTTTACATCATGTGGATGTTGTTTAGTTTGTCAGACTGTTTACATCATGTGGATGTTGTTTAGTTTGTCAGACTGTTTACATCATGTGGATGTTGTTTAGTTTGTCAGACTGTTTACATCATGTGGATGTTGTTTAGTTTGTCAGACTGTTTACATCATGTGGATGTTGTTTAGTTTGTCAGACTGTTTACATCATGTGGATGTTGTTTAGTTTGTCAGACTGTTTACATCATGTGGATGTTGTTTAGTTTGTCAGACTGTTTACATCATGTGGATGTTGTTTAGTTTGTCAGACTGTTTACATCATGTGGATGTTGTTTAGTTTGTCAGACTGTTTACATCATGTGGATGTTGTTTAGTTTGTCAGACTGTTTACATCATGTGGATGTTGTTTAGTTTGTCAGACTGTTTACATCATGTGGATGTTGTTTAGTTTGTCAGACTGTTTACATCATGTGGATGTTGTTTAGTTTGTCAGACTGTTTACATCATGTGGATGTTGTTTAGTTTGTCAGACTGTTTACTGGGCCATGTTTACATCATGTGGATGTTGTTTAGTTTGTCAGACTGTTTACATCATGTGGATGTTGTTTAGTTTGTCAGACTGTTTACATCATGTGGATGTTGTTTAGTTTGTCAGACTGTTTACATCATGTGGATGTTGTTTAGTTTGTCAGACTGTTTACATCATGTGGATGTTGTTTAGTTTGTCAGACTGTTTACTGGGCCATGTTTACATCATGTGGATGTTGTTTAGTTTGTCAGACTGTTTACATCATGTGGATGTTGTTTAGTTTGTCAGACTGTTTACATCATGTGGATGTTGTTTAGTTTGTCAGACTGTTTGTATCATGTGGATGTTGTTTAGTTTGTCAGACTGTTTACATCATGTGGATGTTGTTTAGTTTGTCAGACTGTTTGTATCATGTGGATGTTGTTTAGTTTGTCAGACTGTTTACATCATGTGGATGTTGTTTAGTTTGTCAGACTGTTTACATCATGTGGATGTTGTTTAGTTTGTCAGACTGTTTACATCATGTGGATGTTGTTTAGTTTGTCAGACTGTTTACATCATGTGGATGTTGTTTAGTTTGTCAGACTGTTTACATCATGTGGATGTTGTTTAGTTTGTCAGACTGTTTACATCATGTGGATGTTGTTTAGTTTGTCAGACTGTTTACATCATGTGGATGTTGTTTAGTTTGTCAGACTGTTTACATCATGTGGATGTTGTTTAGTTTGTCAGACTGTTTACTGGACCATGTTTACATCATGTGGATGTTGTTTAGTTTGTCAGACTGTTTACTGGACCATGTTTACATCATGTGGATGTTGTTTAGTTTGTCAGACTGTTTACATCATGTGGATGTTGTTTAGTTTGTCAGACTGTTTGTATCATGTGGATGTTGTTTAGTTTGTCAGACTGTTTGTATCATGTGGATGTTGTTTAGTTTGTTAATGAATACACTTGAATAAAAATGCTGTACATCTATCAGGATTTTTTATTTTTATTTAACCTTTATTTAACTAGGCAAGTTAAGAACAAATTCTTATTTTCAATGACGGCCTAGTGGTTAACTGCCTGTTCAGGGGCAGAATGACAGATTTGTACCTTGTCAGCTCGGGGGTTTGAACTTGCAACCTTCCGGTTACTAGTCCAACGCTCTAACCACTAGGCTACCCTGCCGCCCCGATAAAAAAAACTTATACTAAATTACTGTATTGTAAAGGGCCAATATCCCCACTAAATTACGGTGTCGTAAAGGGACAATATCCCCACTAAATTACTGTGTTGTAAAGGGACAATATCACCACTAAATTACTGTATTGTAAAGGGACAATATCACCACTAAATTACTGTATTGTAAAGGGACAATATCCCCACTAAATTACTGTGTTGTAAAGGGACAATATCACCACTAAATTACTGTATTGTAAAGGGACAATATCACCACTAAATTACTGTGTTGTAAAGGGACAATATCACCACTAAATCCCTATAGAAGACAGTAGTCAATAATATCACCACTACATTACTGTGTTGTAAAAGGACAATATCACCACTAAATTACTGTGTTGTAAAGGGACAATATCACCACTAAATCTCTATAGAAGACAGTAGTCAATAATATCACCACTAAATTACTGTGTTGTAAAGGGACAAAATCCCCACTAAATTACTGTATTGTAAAGGGACAATATCACCACTAAATTACTGTGTTGTAAAGGGACAATATCACCACTAAATTACTGTGTTGTAAAGGGACAATATCACCACTAAAATACTGTGTTGTAAAGGGACAATATCACCACAAAATGACTGTGTTGTAAAGGGACAATATCACCACTAAATTACTGTGTTGTAAAGGGACAAAATCCCCACTAAATTACTGTATTGTAAAGGGACAATATCACCACTAAATTACTGTGTTGTAAAGGGACAATATCACCACTAAATTACTGTGTTGTAAAGGGACAATATCACCACTAAAATACTGTGTTGTAAAGGGACAATATCACCACTAAATCCCTATAGAAGACAGTAGTCAATAATATCACCACTAAATTACTGTGTTGTAAAGGGACAATATCACCACTAAAGTTCTGTGTTGTAAAGGGACAATATCACCACTAAATTACTGTGTTGTAAAGGGACAATATCACCACTAAATTACTGTATTGTAAAGGGACAATATCCCCACTAAATTACTGTGTTGTAAAGGGACAATATCACCACTAAATTACTGTGTTGTAAAGGGTCAATATCACCACTAAATTACTGTGTTGTAAAGGGACAATATCACCACTAAATTACTGTGTTGTAAAGGGACAATATCACCACTAAATTACTGTGTTGTAAAGGGACAATATCACCACTAAATTACTGTATTGTAAAGGGACAATATCACCACTAAAATACTGTGTTGTAAAGGGACAATATCACCACTAAAATACTGTGTTGTAAAGGGACAATATCACCACTAAATTACTGTGTTGTAAAGGGACAATATCACCACTAAATTACTGTGTTGTAAAGGGACAATATCACCACTAAATTACTGTGTTGTAAAGGGACAATATCACCACTAAATTACTGTGTTGTAAAGGGACAATATCACCACTAAATTACTGTGTTGTAAAGGGACAATATCAGCACTAAATTACTGTGTTGTAAAGGGACAATATCAGCACTAAATGACTGTGTTGTAAAGGGACAATATCACCACTAAATTACTGTGTTGTAAAGGGCCAATATCACCACTAAATTACTGTGTTGTAAAGGGACCAGAGCATGGTAAAGGGACCAGAGCATGGTAAAGGGGCCAGAGCATGGTAAAGGGGCCAGAGCATGGTAAAGGGGCCAGAGCATGGTAAAGGGGCCAGAGCATGGTAAAGGGGCCAGAGGGACCAGAGCATGGTAAAGTGGCCAGAGCATGGTAAAGGGACCAGAGCTTGTTAAAGGAACCAGAGCATGGTAAAGGGGCCAGAGCATGGTAAAGGGACCAGAGCATGGTAAAGGGACCAGAGCATGGTAAAGGGACCAGAGCATGGTAAAGGGGCCAGAGCATGGTAAAGGGACCAGAGGGACCAGAGCATGGTAAAGGGACCAGAGGGACCAGAGCATGGTAAAGGGACCAGAGCATGGTAAAGGGACCAGAGCATGGTAAAGGGGCCAGAGCATGGTAAAGGGACCAGAGCATGGTAAAGGGACCAGAGGGACCAGAGCATAGTAAAGGGGCCAGAGCATGGTAAAGGGGCCAGAGCATGGTAAAGGGACCAGAGCATGTGTTACGTTCCCCAGTTTATGTGTTGTAGTTTGTGTATTTGCATGTGTTTATTTCAGGAAATGGCTTCCTGAAATCCCTCAAGCAGCTGATTGGTCGACTCCAGGGCTAATTGGAGAGCTGACCCCGCCCCCTCGTCAAGACACAGCTGTCTCCAATTACACATTCATTCTGAAGCTATATAACAGCCAGTGTTCTGTTCAGGAGAGATAGATTTTGGAGGTAGGGATTGCTGAGAGAGATTTTGCTAGAGAGATTTTGCTGAGGTCATTGCTGAGAGAGTTTTTGCTAGAGGTTGATTTTGCTGGGAGTTCATTGCTGAGAGTGGGTATGTTCTGTGAGTTTGTTGCTCAGAGCTCACAGCTCATGATGAGGGGCGAACTTCATCAACATTAGATATGATGGTTATTTGATGTCCTCTGTTTCTCAGTTTGTTTGTAAAATTGTTTAATATTCTGTTTCATTTGTTCCCAGGGGAGAAGGGGAAGGCACCTTGGGAGTGCTTCGGCAAGAGGCCCGCGGGCATACATATACCCGTAGTATATTCACTGTCTAGGCACACTAGGTAAGACCTGGGCGGACCACCCCCTGTATTTTGGTTAGGGCACCAGGTGGTGCTAAATTAGGTAAGTAGTGGGTAGGCAGGTAAGATAGGAGAGGGGGCTTTGAGATTTACTTTCTTTGCTTTGGTTCCGTCCAGCCCCTTTTCCCCATATTACCGTGTACAGGAATAAAGTCCTTGTAAAACGGTACCACATTCTGCCTGTTGTCATCCTTACTCGCACCTACAGTCCATACCTTTTTCACTTCACAGAGAGTTTAGTTGTAGCAGGGTGTTGCGTTCCCTCTTCATAGAGGCGTGCGTAACAGCATGGTAAAGGGACCAGAGCATGGTAAAGGGACCAGAGCATGGTAAAGGGACCAGAGCATGGTAAAGGGACCAGAGCATGGTAAAGGGACCAGAGGGACCAGAGCATGGTAAAGGGACCAGAGCATGGTAAAGGGACCAGAGCATGGTAAAGGGACCAGAGCATGGTAAAGGGACCAATGGTAAAGGGACCAGAGCATGGTAAAGGGACCAGAGCATGGTAAAGGGACCAGAGGGACCAGAGCATGGTAAAGGGACCAGAGCATGGTAAAGGGACCAGAGCATGGTAAAGGGACCAATGGTAAAGGGACCAGAGCATGGTAAAGGGACCAGAGTGACCAGAGCATGGTAAAGGGACCAGAGGGACCAGAGCATGGTAAAGGGACCAGAGCATGGTAAAGGGACCAGAGCATGGTAAAGGGGCCAGAGCATGGTAAAGGGACCAGAGCATGGTAAAGGGACCAGAGCATGGTAAAGGGACCAGAGGGACCAGAGCATGGTAAAGGGACCAGAGCATGGTAAAGGGACCAGAGCATGGTAAAGGGACCAGAGCATGTTAAAGGGACCAGAGGGACCAGAGCATGGTAAAGGGACCAGAGCATGGTAAAGGGACCAGAGGGACCAGAGCATGGTAAAGGGGCCAGAGCATGGTAAAGGGACCAGAGCATGGTAAAGGGACCAGAGGGACCAGAGCATGGTAAAGGGACCAGAGCATGGTAAAGGGACCAGAGCATGGTAAAGGGACCAGAGCATGGTAAAGGGACCAGAGGGACCATAGCATGGTAAAGGGACCAGAGCATGGTAAAGGGACCAGAGGGACCAGAGCATGGTAAAGGGACCAGAGGGACCAGAGGGACCAGAGCATGGTAAAGGGACCAGAGGGACCAGAGGGACCAGAGCATGGTAAAGGGACCAGAGGGACCAGAGCATGGTAAAGGGACCAGAGCATGGTAAAGGGACCAGAGCATGGTAAAGGGGCCAGAGGGACCAGAGCATGGTAAAGGGGCCGGAGCATGGTAAAGGGACCAGAGCATGGTAAAGGGGCCAGAGCATGGTAAAGGGACCAGAGGGACCAGAGCATGATAAATCACCATGAGAGGCCAGAGCATGGTAAAGGGACCAGAGCATGATAAATCACCATGAGAGGCCAGAGCATGGTAAAGGGACTAGAGCATGATAAATCACCATGAGAGGCCAGAGCATGGTAAAGGGACTAGAGCATGATAAATCACCGTGAGAGGCCAGAGCATGGTAAAGGGAACAGAGCATGATAAATCACCATGAGAGGCCAGAGCATGGTAAAGGGAACAGAGCATGATAAATCACCATGAGAGGCCAGAGCATGGTAAAGGGACTAGAGCATGATAAATCACCATGAGAGGCCAGAGCATGGTAAAGGGACTAGAGCATGATAAATCACCATGAGAGGCCAGAGCATGGTAAAGGGAACAGAGCATGGTAAAGGGACCAGAGCATGGTAAAGGGACTAGAGCATGATAAATCACCATGAGAGGCCAGAGCATGGTAAAGGGGCCAGAACATGGTAAAGGGACCAGAGCATGGTAAAGGGACCAGAGCATGGTAAAGGGACCAGAGCATGGTAAAGGGGCCAGAACATGGTAAAGGGGCCAGAACATGATAAATCACCATGAGGGATGATTGTTTGATTCACCATGATTGTTATATAATAGGGGAATGGATGAGTTTACCTGTTATAGAGTGTGAATTTCTTAATAGGTGAATGGATGAGTTTACCTGTTAGAGAGATAGTCAACTTGTTAATAGATAAATTGATGAGTTTACCTGTTAGACAGAGTCAACTTGTTAATAGGTGAATGGATGAGTTTACCTGTTAGAGAGAGAGTCAACTTGTTAATAGGTAAATGGATGAGTCTACCTGTTAGACAGAGTCAACTTGTTAATAGATGAATGGATGAGTTTACCTGTTAGAGAGAGAGAGTCAACTTGTTAATAGATGAATGGGTGAGTTTTACTCCTCTCCTCGATGGGTATCTGAAGGTGGATAATGTTGAGTGTGTTAACTGTAGAGGGGGTGATGTTGATGGGTATCTGAAGGTGGATAATGTTGAGTGTGTTAACTGTAGAGGGGGTGATGTTGCTGGGTATCAGAAGGTGGATAATGTTGTGTGTGTTAACTGTAGAGGGGGTGATGTTGTTGGGTATCAGAAGGTGGATAATGTTGTGTGTGTTAACTGTAGAGGGGGTGATGTTGCTGGGTATCTATCAGAAGGTGGATAATGTTGTGTGTGTTAACTGTAGAGGGGGTGATGTTGTTGGGTATCTGAAGGTGGATAATGTTGTGTGTGTTAACTGTAGAGGGTGTGATGTTGCTGGGTATCAGAAGGTGGATAATGTTGTGTGTGTTAACTGTAGAGGGGGTGATGTTGATGGGTATCTGAAGGTGGATAATGTTGTGTGTGTTAACTGTAGAGGGGGTGATGTTGCTGGGTATCGGAAGGTGGATAATGTTGTGTGTGTTAACTGTAGAGGGTGTGATGTTGCTGGGTATCAGAAGGTGGATAATGTTGTGTGTGTTAACTGTAGAGGGGGTGATGTTGATGGGTATCTGAAGGTGGATAATGTTGTGTGTGTTAACTGTAGAGGGGGTGATGTTGCTGGGTATCGGAAGGTGGATAATGTTGTGTGTGTTAACTGTAGAGGGGGTGATGTTGCTGGGTATCTATCAGAAGGTGGATAATGTTGTGTGTGTTAACTGTAGAGGGTGTGATGTTGCTGGGTATCTGAGGGTGGATAATGTTGTGTGTGTTAACTGTAGAGGGGGTGATGTTGTTGGGTATCTGAAGGTGGATAATGTTGTGTGTGTTAACTGTAGAGGGGGTGATGTTGCTGGGTATCTGAAGGTTTATAATGTTGTGTGTGTTAACTGTAGAGGGGGTGATGTTGCTGGGTATCTGAAGGTTTATAATGTTGTGTGTGTTAACTGTAGAGGGGGTGATGTTGTTGGGTATCTGAAGGTGGATAATGTTGTGTGTGTTAACTGTAGAGGGGGTGATGTTGCTGGGGATCAGAAAGTCTCCGGTGTGAGAGAGGCAGGTTAAAATGGCCATAGTCAGAGTCGTGCAGAAGGTGTTGTATGCTGAGGCAGTGAAGAAAGTCGAGGAGGATGGGTCACGGGGCGAGGGGGATCCTAAGAGGATCCCTGTGAGTAGTAGAATTTGTTCCAGCGCATTAGGGATCAGCCAACGCTTGATTTATACTTCAGTAAAGGTTGGCTTCTTAGCATTCATAACAATGTTTATAACACTGTACCACATAAACTACTGCAGCATAAATACTGGAGGCTGAGACAGATCTTAGCATTCATAACAATGGTTATAACACCGTACCACATAAACTACTGCAGCATAAATACTGGAGGCTGAGACAGATCTTAGCATTCATAACAATGGTTATAACACTGTACCACATAAACTACTGCAGCATAAATACTGGAGGCTGAGACAGATCTTAGCATTCATAACAATGGTTATAACACTGTACCACATAAACTACTGCAGCATAAATACTGGAGGCTGAGACAGATCTTAGCATTCATAACAATGGTTATAACAATGGTGTCCCGTCCTATCAGACCTATGTCCTATGGTGAAACGAGCAGATAGGGGTCAAAGTGTGTGGGAATGGGGTAAGTGGCTTTTTAAAAATGAGTACAGACGGTGATGTCAAGGGGTTCTATTTACTTTCTTTCTTAGAGGAACAAGACTAATGAAGAGAATTGAATGTAGATATTTTTTGCCTTCATCTCCCTTATCTCACCTCATTGGCTCACATTGTATACAAGACTCATGTTTCTACTGTATTATTGACTGTATGTTTTGTTTTACTCCATGTGTAACTCTGTGTTGTTGTTTTGTGTCGAACTGCTTTGCTTTATTCTTGGTCAGGGTCGCAGTTGTAAATGAGAACTTGTTCTGGTTAAATAAAGGTGAAATAAAAATAGATCAACTAAACAGAACGACCACGTCGGTGAACTGCCCTCTCACTCCAGTCCGGTAGGTGGCGGTATATTAAAAACACACCTAACAGTTGGACGCGATCCGCCAAGAAGAAAGTCCCCGAGTCTGTAGTTGGTTCAGACCCCCGGGTCAGAGGAATGAGAAATGCGTGGTGTTCATAACTAGAGGTGTTGTTTTGTTTTTTAACGAGTTTTACTTATATAATAACGATTTAAAAATAAAATAAAAAGCTTCCGTTAAAAATCATATGGACAAGACAACACCGTAAGAACATAATTATAATTTTTTTTTTTAACCGATTTTGCCTCGTCACTTGAAATGCCGTTTTTGTACTTCCGACACTGTTGCTGAGCGGGTTGCTAACCAGTTAGCCATGCTAACTATCTAGCCCGTATTCACATCAAAATAGTCAAATAACAGGACAGGAATAACGCAACGACTAAACTAATAGACGCAGATGAATTCCGTGTCATTTAACTCGTAAAAATAGTATACATTTACTACTTGAATCGTCGACTTTTGTTGGTTGGAAAACAACCCGTTTTAAGTGAGCTAAGTTGTTAGCCACATCACAACATAACTACCGTGAGGACGGTCACCGGGAGCCTCCCGGTCCCCGCGTCTACAGACGGACAATTATGGAAGTTAAATAACTATAATATAACCAACTCCTATATTTCATATTGTTCATTACATATAAAATAAAAAATGTCAGCCAGTGGTTTCTCCGACCTGCGGGAAAAGCTGAAGTCCATGACTCCTCACCGGGACAATTACAAAAACAGAGTTACCGATAAGGACGACAGTTACAAAAATAGGAAAGTTAAAGTTACCGACGGAGGTAGTAGTAACGGGAACGGCCGGAAGCGGAAGCGCCGAGATTCCTCCGAGGATGAGGTCGAGCCTGTGGAGTCCCGTGAGCAGGTATGATGATCCTGGACCTGCTGTTGACACTGAACTTCTCTTAGATGAATCCAATTCAAAGTATGAATCAATATTTCTGTCTTTCCCCCCACTTTCTTTCTCTCTCTCTCCCTCCATCTCTCTCTCCCTCCATCTCTCTCTCCCTCCATCTCTCTCTCCCTCCATCTCTCTCCCTCCATCTCTCTCTCTCCCTCCATCTCTCTCTCCCTCCATCTCTCTCTCCCTCCATCTCTCTCTCTCCCTCCATCTCTCTCTCTCCCTCCATCTCTCTCTCCCTCCATCTCTCTCTCCCTCCATCTCTCTCTCCCTCCATCTCCATCTCTCTCCCTCCATCTCTCTCTCCCCCCCATCTCTCTCTCCCCCCATCTCTCTCTCCCCCCCATCTCTCTCTCCCCCCCATCTCTCTCCCCCCCCCATCTCTCTCTCTCTCCCTCCATCTCTCTCTCCCTCCATCTCTCTCTCCCTCCATCTCTCTCCCTCCATCTCTCTCTCCCTATCTCTCTCTCTCTCCATCTCTCTCTCTCCCTCCATCTCTCTCCCTCCATCTCTCTCCCTCCATCTCTCTCTCTCCCTCCATCTCTCTCTCTCCCCCTCCATCTCTCTCTCTCCCTCCATCTCTCTCTCCCTCCATCTCTCTCTCTCCCCCATCTCTCCCTCCATCTCTCTCTCCCCCAATCTCTCTCTCTCCCTCCATCTCTCTCTCCCTCCATCTCTCTCTCTCCCTCCATCTCTCTCTCTCCCTCCATCTCTCTCTCTCCCTCCATCTCTCTCTCTCCCTCCATCTCTCTCTCTCCCTCCATCTCTCTCTCTCCCTCCATCTCTCTCTCTCCCTCCATCTCTCTCTCCCTCCATCTCTCTCTCCCTCCATCTCTCTCTCTCCCTCCATCTCTCTCTCCCTCCATCTCTCTCTCTCCCTCCATCTCTCTCTCTCCCCCATCTCTCCCTCCATCTCTCTCTCCCTCCATCTCTCTCTCTCCCTCCATCTCTCTCTCCCTCCATCTCTCTCTCCCTCCATCTCTCTCTCTCCCTCCATTTCTCTCTCTCCATTTCTCTCTCCATTTCTCTCTCTCCATTTCTCTCTCCCTCCATCTCTCTCTCTCTCCATCTCTCTCTCCCTCCATCTCCATCTCTCTCCCTCCATCTCCATCTCTCTCCCGCTCCATCTCTCTCTCCCTCCCTCTCTCCCTCCATCTCCATCTCTCTCCCGCTCCATCTCTCTCTCCCTCCCTCTCTCCCTCCATCTCCATCTCTCTCTCCCCCCATCTCTCTCTCCCCCCATCTCTCCCTCCCTCTCTCTCCCTCCATCTCTCTCTCCCTCCATCTCTCTCTCTCCCTCCATCTCTCTCTCTCCCTCCATCTCTCTCTCCCTCCATCTCTCTCTCTCCCTCCATCTCTCTCTCTCCCTCCATCTCTCTCTCTCCCTCCATCTCTCTCTCTCCCTCCATCTCTCTCTCCATTTCTCTCTCTCTCCATTTCTCTCTCTCTCTCTCCCTCCATCTCTCTCTCTCCCTCCATCTCTCTCTTTCCCTCCATCTCTCTCTCTCCCTCCATCTCTCCCTCCATCTCTCTCCCTCCATCTCTCTCTCTCCCTCCATCTCTCTCTCCCTCATCTCTCTCTCTCCCTCATCTCTCTCTCTCCCTCATCTCTCTCTCTCCCTCATCTCTCTCCCTCCATCTCTCTCTCTCCCTCCATCTCTCTCTCTCTCCATTTCTCTCTCTCTCTCCATTTCTCTCTCTCTCTCCATTTCTCTCTCTCTCTCCATTTCTCTCTCTCTCTCTCCATTTCTGTCTCCCTCCCTCCATCTCTCTCTCTCCATCTCTCTCCCCCTCCATCTCTCTCCCCCTCCATCTCTCTCTCCCCCTCCATCTCTCTCTCGCCCTCCCTCCACCTCTTTCTCCCTCCATCTCTCTCGCCCTCCCTCCATCTCTCTCTCCCTCCATCTCTCTCTCCCCCCCATCTCCCTCCAGGAGGCGAGGCGTGTCCAGAGTGGCATTGTTCAGGTAGAGGTCTTCTCTAAAGAGGACTGTGATGTCATTGAGGGCAAGATAAATGAGGTGGTTGCTAACGGAGAAGCGGGGCTTTACCGGGAACACACCGTAGATCGGGCACCGCTACGGAACAAATATTTCTTTGGAGAGGTGAGGTCACGCACCTGTTGTTCCTCTCTCGGTCTCTACCCCCCCCATCTTCCTCTCTGTCTCTAACACTCCTCACCTCTCTTTTGCTCTGTCTCTAAACCCCTCTCTTCCTCTCTCTGTCTCTAAACCCTTCTCTTCCTCCCTCTCTCTGTCTCTAAACCCCTCTCTTCCTCCCTCTATCTCTAAACCCCTCTCTTCCTCCCTCTCTCTGTCTCTAAACCCCTCTCTTCCTCCCTCTCGCTGTCTCCAAAGCCCTCTTCCTCTCTCTCTCTGTCTCTAAACCCCTCTCTTCCTCTCTCCGTCTCTAAACCCCTCTCTTCCTCTCTCTGTCTCTAAACCCCTCTCTTCCTCCCTCTCTCTGTCTCTAAACCCCTCTCTTCCTCCCTCTCTCTGTCTCCAAACCCCTCTCTTCGTCCTTCTCTCTGTCTCCAAACCCCTCTCTTCCTCCCTCTCTCTGTCTCCAAACCCCTCTCTTCCTCCCTCTCTCTGTCTCTAAACCCCTCTCTTCCTCCCTCTTTCTGTCTAAACCCCTCTCTTCCTCCCTCTCTCTGTCTCTAAACCCCTCTCTGTCTCCAAACCCCTCTCTTCCTCCCTCTCTCTGTCTCCAAACCCCTCTCTTCCTCCCTCTCTCTGTCTCCAAACCCCTCTCTTCCTCCCTCTCTCTGTCTCTAAACCCCTCTCTTCCTCCCTCTCTCTGTCTCTAAACCCCTCTCTCTCTCTAAACCCCTCTCTTCCTCTCTCTCTCTGTCTCTAAACCCCTCTCTCTCTGTCTAAACCCCTCTCTTCCTCTCTCTCTCACCTCGTCTCGTCTTCCAGGGCTATACATACGGGGCCCAGCTAGAGAAGAGAGGACCTGGTCAGGAGAGATTGTACCCTAAAGGAGAGGTGGACGACATCCCGACCTGGGTTCACGACCTCGTCATCACTAAACTGGTCGCCAGCGGGGTCGTACCTGAAGGTAATAACTTTTAACCTCTAACATCCTGCTCGTTACCCCAGCCCACTTCCTGTCTCCGATTTTACCTTAACGTGCTCCAGCCCACTTCCTGTCTCAGATTTTACCTTAACGTGCTCCAGCCCACTTCCTGTCTCAGATTTTACCTTAACGTGCTCCAGCCCACTTCCTGTCTTAGATTTTACCTTAACGTGCTCCAGCCCACTTCCTGTCTCAGATTTGACCTTAACGTGCTCCAGCTCACTTCCTGTCTCCGATTTGACCTTAACGTGCTCCAGCCCACTTCCTGTCTCCGATTTGACCTTAACTGTGCTCCAGCCCACTTCCTGTCTCCGATTTGACCTTAACTGTGCTCCAGCCCACTTCCTGTCTCCGATTTGACCTTAACGTGCTCCAGCCCACTTCCTGTCTCAGATTTTACCTTAACGTGCTCCAGCTCACTTCCTGTCTCAGATTTTACCTTAACGTGCTCCAGCCCACTTCCTGTCTCAGATTTTACCTTAACTGTGCCCCAGCCCACTTCCTGTCTCAGATTTTACCTTAACGTGCTCCAGCCCACTTCCTGTCTCAGATTTGACCTTAACGTGCTCCAGCTCACTTCCTGTCTCCGATTTGACCTTAACGTGCTCCAGCCCACTTCCTGTCTCCGATTTGACCTTAACGTGCTCCAGCCCACTTCCTGTCTCCGATTTGACCTTAACTGTGCTCCAGCCCACTTCCTGTCTCAGATTTTACCTTCACGTGCTCCAGCCCACTTCCTGTCTCAGATTTGACCTTAACGTGCTCCAGCCCACTTCCTGTCTCCGATTTTACCTTAACTGTGCCCCAGCCCACTTCCTGTCTCAGATTTTACCTTAACGTGCTCCAGCCCACTTCCTGTCTCAGATTTGACCTTAACGTGCTCCAGCCCACTTCCTGTCTCAGATTTTACCTTAACGTGCTCCAGCCCACTTCCTGTCTCAGATTTTACCTTAACGTGCTCCAGCCCACTTCCTGTCTCAGATTTTACCTTAACGTGCTCCAGCCCACTTCCTGTCTCAGATTTGACCTTAACTGTGCTCCAGCCCACTTCCTGTCTCAGATTTGACCTTAACTGTGCTCCAGCTCACTTCCTGTCTCCGATTTGACCTTAACGTGCTCCAGCTCACTTCCTGTCTCCGATTTGACCTTAACGTGCTCCAGCCCACTTCCTGTCTCCGATTTGACCTTAACTGTGCTCCAGCCCACTTCCTGTCTCATATTTTACCTTCACGTGCTCCAGCCCACTTCCTGTCTTCGATTTGACCTTAACGTGCTCCAGCCCACTTCCTGTCTCAGATTTTACCTTAACGTGCTCCAGCCCACTTCCTGTCTCAGATTTTACCTTAACGTGCTCCAGCCCACTTCCTGTCTCAGATTTGACCTTAACTGTGCTCCAGCCCACTTCCTGTCTCAGATTTTACCTTAACGTGCTCCAGCCCACTTCCTGTCTCCGATTTGACCTTAACTGTGCTCCAGCCCACTTCCTGTCTCCAATTTGACCTTAACTGTGCTCCAGCCCACTTCCTGTCTCCAATTTGACCTTAACTGTGCTCCAGCCCACTTCCTGTCTCCAGGAAAAGCCTGTTGTTGATGTTGTTGTTGTTGTTGTTGTTGTCCTGTAGGTTTTGTGAACTCAGCGGTGATCAACGACTACCAACCAGGCGGCTGCATCGTGTCACATGTCGACCCGCTCCACATCTTCGCCCGGCCAATCGTATCCGTGTCCTTCTTCTCAGACTCGGCCCTCTGCTTCGGCTGCCGCTTCCAGTTTAAACCAATCAGAGTGTCCGAGCCCATCCTGGAGCTTCCTGTCAGGAGGGGAAGTGTTACTGTCCTCAGGTAGGCGAGGGAGGTGGAGAGAGAGAGTGTGAAAGGGAGAGGTGTGATGTCATAGTGTTCTCTCTCCTCTCAGTGGCTACGCGGCTGATGACATCACCCACTGTATCCGCCCCCAGGACATCAAGGAGAGACGAGCCGTCATCATCCTCAGGAAGTATGTCTGTCACCACGACAACCAAGAGTTAGCAGGTTGACTGTGGCGTCAGGCTATTGCACTAACTCTCTCTTTCTCTCTGTGTGTGTGTGTGTGTGTGTGTGTGTGTGTGTGTGTGTGTGTGTGTGTGTGTGTGTGTGTGTGTGTGTGTGTGTGTGTGTGTGTGTGTAGGACGAGACCAGATGCTCCCCGTGTAGACCAGAACCCCTCCCCCCCTGAGAGACACGCCCCTCTGAAGGCCAAACGCTCTCACCGCAGAGCTGACCCAGACGCTGCACACAGGTACTCACACACTGGGAGACATACACTCACACACAGGTACTCACACACTGGTAGACACACACTCACACACTGGTAGACACACACTCACACACAGGTACTCACACACTGGTAGACACACAGGTACTCACACACTGGTAGACACACAGGTACTCACACACTGGGAGAAATACACTCACACACAGGTACTCACACACTGGTAGGCATGTACTCACACACTGGTAGACACACACTCACACACTGGTAGACACACACTCACACACTGGTAGACACACACTCACACACAGGTACTCACACACTGGTAGACACACAGGTACTCACACACTGGGAGACATACACTCACACACAGGTACTCACACACTGGTAGACATGTACTCACACACTGGTAGACATACACTCACACACAGGTACTCACACACTGGTAGACACACACTCACACACAGGTACTCACACACTGGTAGACACACAGGTAGACAGACACACACTCACACACAGGTACTCACACACTGGTAGACACACAGGTAGACACACTCACACACTGGTACTCACACACTGGTAGACACACAGGTAGACACACACTCACACACAGGTACTCACACACTGGTAGACACACAGGTAGACACACTCACACACAGGTACTCACACACTGGGAGACATACACTCACACACAGGTACTCACACACTGGTAGACACACTCACACACAGGTACTCACACACTGGGAGACATACACTCACACACAAGTACTCACACACTGGTAGACATACACTCATACACAGGTACTCACACACTGGTAGACACACTCACACACAGGTACTCACACACTGGTAGACATACACTCACACACAGGACCAGAGCCCCTCACCTAACTCCTCCTACCTGAGATACAGGACTAGAGCCCCTCCCCTAACTCCTCCTACCTGAGATACAGGACTAGAGCCCCTCCCCTAACTCCTCCTACCTGAGATACAGGACTAGAGCCCCTCCCCTAACTCCTCCTACCTGAGATACAGGACTAGAGCCCCTCCCCTAACTCCTCCTACCTGAGATACAGGACTAGAGCCCCTCCCCTAACTCCTCCTACCTGAGATACAGGACTAGAGCCCCTCCCCTAACTCCTCCTACCTGAGATACAGGACTAGAGCCCCTCCCCTAACTCCTCCTACCTGAGATACAGGACTAGAGCCCCTCCCCTAACTCCTCCTACCTGAGATACAGGACTAGAGCCCCTCCCCTAACTCCTCCTACCTGAGATACAGGACTAGAGCCCCTCCCCTAACTCCTCCTACCTGAGATACAGGACTAGAGCCCCTCCCCTAACTCCTCCTACCTGAGATACAGGACTAGAGCCCCTCCCCTAACTCCTCCTACCTGAGATACAGGACTAGAGCCCCTCCCCTAACTCCTCCTACCTGAGATACAGGACTAGAGCCCCTCCCCTAACTCCTCCTACCTGAGATACAGGACTAGAGCCCCTCCCCTAACTCCTCCTACCTGAGATACAGGACTAGAGCCCCTCCCCTAACTCCTCCTACCTGAGATACAGGACTAGAGCCCCTCCCCTAACTCCTCCTACCTGAGATACAGGACTAGAGCCCCTCCCCTAACTCCTCCTACCTGAGATACAGGACTAGAGCCCCTCCCCTAACTCCTCCTACCTGAGATACAGGACTAGAGCCCCTCCCCTAACTCCTCCTACCTGAGATACAGGACTAGAGCCCCTCCCCTAACTCCTCCTACCTGAGATACAGGACTAGAGCCCCTCCCCTAACTCCTCCTACCTGAGATACAGGACTAGAGCCCCTCCCCTAACTCCTCCTACCTGAGATACAGGACTAGAGCCCCTCCCCTAACTCCTCCTACCTGAGATACAGGACTAGAGCCCCTCCCCTAACTCCTCCTACCTGAGATACAGGACTAGAGCCCCTCCCCCCCTAACGCTTCTTCTCTCTCTGTCAGACCGAGGGTTCTGGAGATGGATAAGGAGGAGAATCGTCACTCCTCCTCTTCGTCCCGCCTTCATCGCCGTAGCAACAGCTCCGAGAACTACTGGAGGCGGAGCCAAGACGGCGACGTGTCACGCAAGGTCAAGATGCGGCGTCACTGAACACCGGACTGGATGGGCTCAGAGAGAGAGAGAGAGAGTGTGTGTGTGTGAGTGAGGGCGTTGGATCGTCAGTCTGTTAAACCCCCCCCTGCATGCTCGGGTGGATGGAACACGCCACGAGGCTGTCAGCCAATCAGAGACTGGCCTGAGGACAGGGGGCGGGGTTACAGTAAGACTGTGGGAAGTTCTGTTGTTGCTACGCTGCCCCCCCCCCCCCCCCCCCACCCCATGTCCTAGTAAACAGTGTTTCTGTAGGAACTAACTCCTCTGTGGTTCATTGGACAGAGACCCTATGGGGGAGATGAATGGTGTTTCTGTAGGAACTAACTCCTCCGTGGTTCATTGGACAGAGACCCTATGGGGGAGATGAATGGTGTTTCTGTAGGAACTAACTCCTCCGTGGTTCATTGGACAGAGACGCTATGGGGGAGATGAATGCTGTTTCTGTAGGAACTAACTCCTCCGTGGTTCATTGGACAGAGACCCTATGGGGGAGATGAATGGTGTTTCTGTAGGAACTAACTCCTCCGTGGTTCAGTGGACAGAGACCCTATGGGGGAGATGAATGGTGTTTCTGTAGGAACTAACTCCTCCGTGGTTCATTGGACAGAGACGCTATGGGGGAGATGAATGGTGTTTCTGTAGGAACTAACTCCTCCGTGGTTCAGTGGACAGAGACCCTATGGGGGAGATGAATGGTGTTTCTGTAGGAACTAACTCCTCTGTGGTTCAGTGGACAGAGACCCTATGGGGGAGATGAATGGTGTTTCTGTAGGAACTAACTCCTCTGTGGTTCAGTGGACAGAGACCCTATGGGGGAGATGAATGGTGTTTCTGTAGGAACTAACTCCTCTGTGGTTCAGTGGACAGAGACCCTATGGGGGAGATGAATGGTGTTTCTGTAGGAACTAACTCCTCCGTGGTTCATTGGACAGAGACCCTATGGGGGAGATGAATGGTGTTTCTGTAGGAACTAACTCCTCCGTGGTTCATTGGACAGAGACCCTATGATGTTAACAGACTGATATTATCAGAGAACCACAACGTGAAGACTTCATCATTAAGGTGATGTTAACTGACTGATATTATCAGAATGTCTGAACGAACCAGTAGGAATGTCTGAACGAACCAGTAGGAATGGCTGAACGAACCAGTAGGAATGTCTGAACGAACCAGTAGGAATGTCTGAACGAACCAGTAGGAATGGCTGAACGAACCAGTAGGAATGGCTGAACGAACCAGTAGGAATGGCTGAACGAACCAGTAGGAATGGCTGAACGAACCAGTAGGAATGGCTGAACGAACCAGTAGGAATGGCTGAACGAACCAGTAGGAATGGCTGAACGAACCAGTAGGAATGGCTGAACGAACCAGTAGGAATGGCTGAACGAACCAGAGGAAAGTCATTTCCAGGTTTTTAGGTCTACAAGCTGGCCAGATCTTTCCCCATAGGGTTTGTCCGTTAGTATCTGTTCCTGGATCAGTGATCTACCCCGTCACCCTGAACCATTATAGGGAGGTAGTATCTGTTCCTGGGTCAGTGATCTACCCTGTCACCCTGAAGCATTATAGGGATGTAGTATCTGTTCCTGGGTCAGTGATCTACCCTGTCACCCTGAACCATTATAGGGAGGTAGTATCTGTTCCTGGGTCAGTGATCTACCCTGTCACCCTGAACCATTATAGGGAGGTAGTATCTGTTCCTGGATCAGTGATCTACCCTGTCACCCTGAACCATTATAGGGAGGTAGTATCTGTTCCTGGATCAGTGATCTACCCTGTCACCCTGAACCATTATAGGGAGGTAGTATTTGTTCCTGGATCAGTGATCTACCCTGTCACCCTGAACCATTATAGGGAGGTAGTATCTGTTCCTGGGTCAGTGATCTACCCTGTCACCCTGAACCATTATAGGGAGGTAGTATCTGTTCCTGGATCAGTGATCTACCCTGTCACCCTGAACCATTATAGGGAGGTAGTATCTGTACCTGGATCAGTGATCTACCCTGTCACCCTGAACCATTATAGGGAGGTAGTATCTGTACCTGGATCAGTGTTTTCCATAGCTCTGGTCCTGGGCGTTCTTCTGCTAACCGCCTGTACCCATGTACCCTGATAATCATAGACAGAGTAGGGGGGGCCCTCCGTCTGCCTGGGGGGGGGGGGACGACACACCTACAGTAGTAACGCCTTGGACCAGAGCTACATCTTCCTCTAGTTTCTCTAAGCCCCTCCCCCCCGTCCTGCATGTTACGTTGTTTACTACAGGACCTGTTGTTACAGTCACCTCTTTTACTTCTACATCTTTACCTTGACTTTCCCCATTGGTTGATTGTTAGTTATTTTATTGTTAGTTTGGCTGTTGGACAGGCGAGGGTAGGGGGCGGGGGGAGAGGGTAGGGGGCGGACAGGCGAGGGTAGGGGGCGAGGGCAGGGGGCGGGGGGCTCGTTCTCGTGGACAGATGCGGACAGATGTTATTTCCCCTGCGCTGATCAATTAGACAAATCACCAATTCTCAGGTGCTGATTTGGCCCGTAGACTTAATGAAACGTTTCCATTCAGAGACAGAGTAGGTGGAGAGGAGTCACGGCAGTACGTTTTTCAAACCCCCTCCTCCCTCCAGCACTTTAATTTGAGCATCTGACATCATTAAACACACAGGATTTAACTAAAGGGTGTAACCGTGGTTACAGCTAAACACCTGACCAGGGGCCACGTTCAGTCGCCGAACGTTGTGAAACGTGAGCAGCTAGAAATGTAATGGATAGAGCCGACCACGGTTCCTTATTCTACGTCTGTCAGAGAGGCGTGTTTCTTCTACATAGCATATTTCTACCTGAACGTTTTTCCACACCTTACGTCCCGCTGTAACCGTGGTAACCGTGTCAACACCCCCTTCACCGGTCCGACCGGCCAGTCAAACGTTCTGTTGCATATTCTAGAAAACATATATCTATGCTATATCCCTTTTTATTGTTCAGCTCAAACGGCATCCTGTTCTCTAGGTAACACTACTACTGGCCAGAGGGTCAGCCACCATCCTGTTCCCTAGGTAACACTACTACTGGCCAGAGGGTCAGCCACCATCCTGTTCCCTAGGTAACACTACTACTGGCCAGAGGGTCAGCCACCATCCTGTTCCCTAGGTAACACTACTACTGGCCAGAGGGTCAGCCACCATCCTGTTCCCTAGGTAACACTACTACTGGCCAGAGGGTCAGCCACCATCCTGTTCCCTAGGTAACACTACTACTGGCCAGAGGGTCAGCCACCATCCTGTTCCCTAGGTAACACTACTACTGGCCAGAGGGTCAGCCACCTCATCAGAACCTAATATCTAACAAATTACACAACAAACACCTAATTAACACCTAAAACATAGTGGCTAAAGTAGTGCACTATAATAGGGAATAGGGAGCCGTTCGGGAGTGGGCTGACCTCTTAGTTTGTGTCTGTTGAGATGCCATGAGGATGATGACATGTATGTAACATTGTTTGTAATAAGATGTACAGTTTAAAGACATTTATGAACAGAGCTGACTGACTGGCTGGTTTACTGCCTGTTACACAGAGGAACCGTGGACTGTATAACATGTCCTATTGGTACACTGTTCCCTGTGCTGTGCTCTTTGCTAGACCAGGGG
The DNA here is from genome assembly GCF_045791955.1 of Oncorhynchus clarkii lewisi. Classification (NCBI taxonomy): domain Eukaryota; kingdom Metazoa; phylum Chordata; class Actinopteri; order Salmoniformes; family Salmonidae; genus Oncorhynchus; species Oncorhynchus clarkii. Next base: position 347,606 of record NC_092159.1, on the reverse strand, counting down.
GGGGGGGGGTAGCACAATGGGTCCTGGTCAAACCTAGTTCACTACAGGAAGCCATTTGGGATGCAGGTGAGTGTGGGGGGGGTTTGTTCAGTGAAGCCCTGTTGTAAACCTGCTGTTAGACCAGGGGGGGTTTGTTCAGGGAAGCCCTGTTGTAAACCTGCTGTTAGACCAGGGGGGGTTTGTTCAGGGAAGCCCTGTTGTAAACCTGCTGTTAGACCAGGGGGGGTTTGTTCAGGGAAGCCCTGTTGTAAACCTGCTGTTCGACTGACAGGGTTTATGTATAAAGAACTGTGGACTGATACATAATAGTAATGATCTGTTTAGGTTTTAGTTTAAACTGTAAAAAAAAGAACTGTTCCACAAAAATGCTTCCGTTTTAAAATAATATCTTCCTAAACTGTTTCTCTTCTTATTGGACTGAGTGGTTGTAAAGTTATACTCCTCCTGGGAGAGGTGGACAGGACCAGAGTGGGACAGGACCAGAGGGACAGGACCAGAGTTAGTGGTTGTAAAGTTCTACTCCTCCTGGGAGAGGTGGACAGGACCAGAGGGACAGGACCAGAGGTAGTGGTTGTAAAGTTCTACTCCTGGGAGAGGTGGACAGGACCAGAGTTAGTGGTTGTAAAGTTCTACTCCTCCTGGGAGAGGTGGACAGGACCAGAGGGACAGGACCAGAGTTAGTGGTTGTAAAGTTCTACTCCTGGGAGAGGTGGACAGGACCAGAGTTAGTGGTTGTGAAGTTCTACTCCTCCTGGGAGAGGTGGACAGGACCAGAGTTAGTGGTTGTAAAGTTCTACTCCTCCTGGGAGAGTGGGACAGGACCAGAGGGACAGGACCAGAGTTAGTGGTTGTAAAGTTCTACTCCTGGGAGAGGTGGACAGGACCAGAGTTAGTGGTTGTAAAGTTCTACTCCTCCTGGGAGAGGTGGACAGGACCAGAGTGGGACAGGACCAGAGTTAGTGGTTGTGAAGTTCTACTCCTCCTGGGAGAGGTGGACAGGACCAGAGTGGGACAGGACCAGAGTTAGTGGTTGTAAAGTTCTACTCCTGGGAGAGGTGGACAGGACCAGAGGGACAGGACCAGAGTTAGTGGTTGTAAAGTTCTACTCCTCCTGGGAGAGGTGGACAGGATAAGAGGGACAGGACCAGAGTTAGTGGTTGTAAAGTTCTACTCCTGGGAGAGGTGGACAGGACCAGAGTGGGACAGGACCAGAGTTAGTGGTTGTGAAGTTCTACTCCTCCTGGGAGAGGTGGACAGGACCAGAGTTAGTGGTTGTAAAGTTCTACTCCTCCTGGGAGAGTGGGACAGGACCAGAGGGACAGGACCAGAGTTAGTGGTTGTAAAGTTCTACTCCTGGGAGAGGTGGACAGGACCAGAGTGGGACAGGACCAGAGTTAGTGGTTGTAAAGTTCTACTCCTGTGAGAATTGGACAGGCTCAATGGGACAGGTCTAGGTCCAGAGTGACAGGCTCAACTGGACAGGTCTAGGTCCAGAGAGTGACAGGCCCCGAGAGTGACAGGTCTAGGTCCAGAGTGACAGGCTCAATGGGACAAGTCTAGGTCCAGAGAGTGACAGGCCCCGAGAGTGACAGGCCCCGGGAGTGACAGGCCCAGAGAGTGACAGGCTCAACGGGACAGGTCTAGGTTCAGAGTGACAGGCCCAGAGAGTGACAGGCCCAGAGAGTGACAGGCCCAGGTGTGCAGGACAAAAAGGGTCAACTCCGCTCCATCATTCATTTGTCAGATGGCTCAGTCGTCACAAAACACACCAATAATTGACAATAATGATTTACTGATCTACTGTGTACTCTGGTGCCACAAAGAGGACTTGGACCCTTAAATGCACATGGAGAGCGAACATGAATGACATGCATGTCAATCTCTCCTGGCTCAAAGTAGAGTAGAGGTTGACTTCATCGCTACTTGTTTTGGTAAGAGATGTGCTGACATGCTGAATGCACCGAGCTCTCTGTTTAAGACACAAGACATGCCACCAGAGGTCTGTTTTAAATTACTGGCACACAGCTCAGACACCCATACATACCCCACAAGACATGCCACCAGAGGTCTGTTTAAATTACTGGCACACAGCTCAGACACCCATACATACCCCACAAGACATGCCACCAGAGGTCTGTTTAAATTACTGGCACACAGCTCAGACACCCATACATACCCCACAAGACATGCCACCAGAGGTCTCTTCACAGTCCCCCCAAGTCCAGAACAGACTATGGGAGCTGCACAGTGCTACATAGAGCCATGACTACATGGAACTCTATTCCACATCAGGTAATAACAGGGACTGTGAAGAAAAAACAGACACATGACAACACACACGTTCGCATGGATTTTGTGTTGTAGATATGTGGTAGTAGAGTAGTGGCTTGACACTCAATGTGTTGTGAAATGTATTGGAATGTTTTACTTTTTTTATATATAACTGCCTTCACTTTACTGGACCCAGCTAGCTGCAGGAACTAATGGGGATCCATAATAAACCACAGGAAGAGTAGCTGCTTTGGCAGGAACTAATGGGGATCCATAATAAACCACAGGAAGAGTAGCTGCTTTGGCAGGAACTAATGGGGATCCATAATAAACCACAGGAAGAGTAGCTGCTTTGGCAGGAACTAATGGGGATCCATAATAAACCCCAGGAAGAGTAGCTGCTGCCTTGGCAGGAACTAATGGGGATCCATAATAAACCCCAGGAAGAGTAGCTGCTGCCTTGGCAGGAACTAATGGGGATCCATAATAAACCCCAGGAAGAGTAGCTGCTGCCTTGGCAGGAACTAATGGGGATCCATAATAAACCCCAGGAAGAGTAGCTGCTGCAGGAACTAATGGGGATCATAATAAACCCCAGGAAGAGTAGTTGCTTCCTTGGCAGGAACTAATGGGGATCCATAATAAACCCCACGAAGAGTAGCTGCTGCAGGAACTAATGGGGATCCATAATAAACCCCAGGAAGAGTAGCTGCTGCAGGAACTAATGGGGATCCATAATAAACCCCAGGAAGAGTAGCTGCTGCCTTGGCAGGAACTAATGGGGATCCATAATAAACCCCAGGAAGAGTAGCTGCTGCAGGAACTGATGGGGATCCATAATAAACCCCAGGAAGAGTAGCTGCTGCCTTGGCAGGAACTAATGGGGATCCATAATAAACCCCAGGAAGAGTAGCTGCTGCCTTGGCAGGAACTCATGGGGATCCATAATAAACCCCAGGAAGAGTAGCTGCTGCCTTGGCAGGAACTAATGGGGATCCATAATAAACCCCAGGAAGAGTAGCTGCTGCCTTGGCAGGAACTAATGGGGATCCATAATAAACCCCAGGAAGAGTAGTTGCTGCCTTGGCAGGAACTAATGGGGATCCATAATAAACCCCAGGAAGAGTAGCTGCTGCCTTGGCAGGAACTAATGGGGATCCATAATAAACCCCAGGAATAGTAGCTGCTGCCTTGGCAGGAACTAATGGGGATCCATAATAAACCCCAGGAAGAGTAGCTGCTGCCTTGGCAGGAACTAATGGGGATCCATAATAAACACAACAACAACCAAAATAAGAGAAAAAACGCAGGATTATACGGTAATTAATGATCAAAACCAGGTCGAATTAATGTTCTCCGCAAATTGAAAAGGTAATAACTCTGAAATGTCCAACTTGCTAACTATTTGAACACAGGCAAACCAGTTAGTTAGCAGGTCGGAAATGTCCTAGTTCCGACTAAATTATGTTTTACACACAATATTTTATGCGTGTTTTGGGGTAAAATATAAATAAATACAACTCCCACCCCTTCAGCTGCAAAGACCCCAAACGTCAACGTCAGAACATAACGTCTCCTGCCATTGGTCCGCCTGGTTGTCAATTATATGGACAATGTAATGGGCGTATTCCTCTGCACAGGCGTTTCTTCCGCCTGCCAGATTTTAAATTTATTTTTTTATTAACAACAAATCAATACATAAAGCACATGAGGGAACACAAGCATACAAACAATGGACAATCGAGCTAGGGGGTACAATATCACATTACAATTACACAAGGACCTTAAGGGACATGCATATACTTACAATTCTAACAGCTTTTTTGTCCCGCCTGCCAGATTTTACAACGCCTTGACAGGTATTTTACGTGTCATCTAAGAATGACACGTATATATAAAAATTACAAATATATATATATATATATATATATAATGTTCTTAGATTAAAAAAAAAAATAGATATATATATATAGATATATATTTAAATATATTCTAAGAACATTATATATATTTTTTAAAATGTTTAAATCTAAGAACATTATATATATATTTAAAAAAAACATGTTTTAATATATTTTTAATTTTTAATCTAAGAACATTATATGCCATCCGATGACGTGAGGCATGCGAGAGGGGGTCCGACCCTAGGTAACCGTAACTATGTATGACGTGTGTTCTTTTCATGGTGACAGATAATCAAAAGACAAGATATGGTCGACTAGTCGGCTAAATAACGGTGCTTTTATATTTTTATTTTAACAAAATGGATTGGAGTTTGAATACAATATAGCAGATGTTGTAGATTGGTGAGTAGTCCCCGAATGTGGCTAACTTAGCTACCTAACGTAATGTGGCTAACTTAGCTAGCTAACGTAATGTGGCTAACTTAACCTGCTAACGTAATGTGGCTAACTTAACCTGCTAACGTAATGTGGCTAACTTAACCTGCTAACGTAATGTGGCTAACTTAACCTGCTAACGTAATGTGGCTAACTTAACCTGCTAACGTAATGTGGCTAACTTAACCTGCTAACGTAATGTGGCTAACTTAGCTAGCTAACGTAATGTGGCTAACTTAACCTGCTAACGTAATGTGGCTAACTTAACCTGCTAACGTAATGTGGCTAACTTAGCTAGCTAACGTAATGTGGCTAACTTAACCTGCTAACGTAATGTGGCTAACTTAGCTAGCTAACGTAATGTGGCTAACTTAACTAGCTACATGGCTAACTAGTTTCTCTTGTTAGGATGCAAAACAAAAGTTTTGTCCCGCCCATGTTGATGTGCGGTGAGATCCGGGCCGCTGTCTTTTCACAGTAACATTACAGCGTTTTTACGAATAGTTGATATACTGCTAACCAGCTAACCTAGCTAGTTTCAAAACAAACGTTTAAATGTACGGCGCCCATCCCACCTAACCAGACCAGCTGCAATTAAACACTGGGCGAAGGGGAGATAAACAGAGACGGTTCACCTGTATTAGCTTTGTAACTACTATCTCAGGCTAGCTAGCTATCACACACGTCCTCTTAACCTTGTCAATAGATATGGCTACAGCGAGTTAGATATATCGACCCCGTTATGTTGATGTGTGTTATTGTACTAGAAAAGGGTCAACATTTGGTGAATGAATAGCTAGCTCCCTTCTCAGCTGATGCCTGGAATTTGGAATTGGACAACGTGTCTCGGGTTGCACATACTGACACAGGGAGAATAAGTCAATAGGGTCCATGGCAGATACATATGTAGAGAGTTTGGACGTTGAGGTTCTGGTCCCTGGTAGTTGGTTGGTGGTTGTTATATCTGAGCAGGTCCAGGAATATGCAGTAGCTGGAATATAATGTGACCTGCACAAATGGAGCTCATCTCAGTCTTTAAATAGACTGGTCTGAATCCCAAATGACACCCATTTCCCTATATAGTGCACTACTTTTGGCCAGGGCCCATAGCACCCTTTTCCCTATATAGTGCACTACTTTTGGCCAGGACCCATAGCACCCTTTTCCCTATATAGTGCACTACTTTTGGCCAGGGCCCATAGAGAATAGGGTGCCATTTGGGATGAAGTCTTGGGCTCCGTCCAGTGCCAGGGTAGCCAAGGGGACATCCTATGATCTGACTCTGCTTTCTGTCAGAGTGATCTGCTGAGGCTATTTCTGTCTGCCAGGTGCAGCAGGAGATAAATATGACACCAACAGAAAACGGTCACGTAGAGCTGGGAAAGGAAAGTGTGACACAGGCCTGTCAGTCAACACCAGAGATAGGACTGGTTCAGTCTCTGGGATCTAGACCTGTCACCTCCTATCTCTGGTGTTGACTGACAGGACTGGTTCAATCTCTAGGACCTAGACCTGTCACCTCCTATCTCTGGTTTTGACTGACAGGACTGGTTCAGTCTCTAGGACCTAGACCTGTCACCACCTATCTCTGGTGTTGACTGACAGGACTGGTTCAGTCTCTAGGACCTAGACCTGTCACCTCCGGTCTCTGGTGTTGACTGACAGGACTGGTTCAGTCTCTACAACCTAGACCTGTCACATCCTATCTCTGGTGTTGACTGGTTCAGTCTCTAGGACCTAGACCTGTCACCTCCTATCTCTGGTGTTGACTGACAGGACTGGTTCAGTCTCTAGGACCTAGACCTGTCACCACCTATCTCTGGTGTTGACTGACAGGACTGGTTCAGTCTCTAGGACCTAGACCTGTCACCTCCGGTCTCTGGTGTTGACTGACAGGACTGGTTCAGTCTCTACGACCTAGACCTGTCACATCCTATCTCTGGTGTTGACTGGTTCAGTCTCTAGGACCTAGACCTGTCACCTCCGGTCTCTGGTGTTGACTGACAGGACTGGTTCAGTCTCTAGAACCTAGACATGTCACCTATCTCTGGTGTTGACTGACAGGACTAGTTCAGTCTCTAGGACCTAGACCTGTCACCACCTGTCTCTGGTGTTGACTGACAGGACTGGTTCAGTCTCTAGGACCTAGACCTGTCACCTCCTATCGCTGGTGTTGACTGATAGGGCTGGTTCAGTCTCTAGGACCTAGACCTGTCACCTCCTATCTCTGGTGTTGACTGATTAGACTGGTTCAGTCTCTAGAACCTAGACCTGTCACCTCCTATCTCTGGTGTTGACTGGTTCAGTCTCTAGGACCTAGACCTGTCACCTCCTGTCTCTGGTGTTGACTGACAGGACTGGTTCAGTCTCTATGACCTAGACCTGTCACCTCCTATCTCTGGTGTTGACTGGTTCAGTCTCTAGGACCTAGACCTGTCACCTCCTATCTCTGGTGTTGACTGACAGGACTGGTTCAGTCTCTAGGACCTAGACCTGTCACCTCCTATCTCTGGTGTTGACTGACAGGACTGGTTCAGTCTCTAGATCCTAGACCTGTCACCTCCTATCTCTGGTGTTGACTAATAGGTCTAGGTTCTGGAGACTGAACCAGTCGTATACAGTACCAGTCAAAAGTTTGGACATTGTAGAATAATAATGAAGGCAAAAATCATGGTTTGTGCTTAGTGGGACTATAATTTCTTTTTCAACAGGACAATGACCCAACACACCTCCAGGCTGTATAAGGGCTATTTGACCAAGAAGGAGGGTGATGGAGTGCTGCGTCAGATAACCTGGCCTCCACAATCACCCGACCTCAACCCAATTGAGATGGTTTGGGATGAGTTGGACCGCAGAGTGAAGGAAAAACAGCCAACAAGTGCTCAGCATATGTGGGAACTCCTTCAAGACTGTTGTAAAAGCATTCCTCATGAAGCTGGTTGAGAGAATTCCAAGAGTGTGCAAAGCTCTCATCAAGGCAAAGGGTTGCTACTTTGAAGAATCTCAAATATTAAATATATTTTGATTTGTTTAACACTTTTTTTGGTTACTACATGATTCCATATGTGTTATTTCATAGTTCTGATGTCTTCACTATTATTCTACAATGTAGAAAATAGTAAAAATAAAGAAAAACCCTTGAATGAGTAGGCGTGTCTAAACTTTTAACTGGTACTGTATATTTTTTTTAATTCCAGTCAGATAAACACTCATAAACCCGACTGAACCAGTCTGCATGGTCCTAAAGCCTTGTTTTGTATCACATTCCAATGATAAAACTGGGGGGGGGACAAAAATGCCATTTCAGAATGTGGGGTGGGGGGGGGGGGCATCTCCCCAGTGAAAGTTACGCCCCCCTGCCTATACATATATACCCCTCAACAGAAACGGAAAGTCATCTCTCTCTCTGCTTCTTGTTTCTATCAGGTGACTCTGCCGGACAGGAAGTGATGGACTTCCGGTGGGGGAGGAGCCGGGGCGAGGAGGGCATCGCCGTGGTGATAAACTTCCTGCTGGCTAATGCCCGATTGGTCCTGGGAGTGGGAGGGGCCGCGGTGCTGGGCATCGCTACGTTGGCTGTCAAGAGGGTGAGAGAGAGAGAGTGTGACTTTCATCTGACTGAAAAAATCAACTATCATCATAATTACTCATTACCGTTTTGTAGGTATTTAAGTCAGTCACAATTTACGCACAATGCATCACAGATTTTATGCACTCAAACAGGGCCTGTGTGTGTGTGAGAGAGCGCATATGTGTGTGTCTGAACGATGGAAGTTCAGGTTTATAATATGTCTGTAGTTGATAGAACGTGCAGGTTTATAATGTGTGTGTGTGTCTGTAGTTGATACAACGTGCAGGTTTATAATGTGTGTGTGTCTGTAGTTGATAGAACGTGCGGGCCGAGCGGCGGAGGACGAGAAGGTGGAACAGAAGATGTCAGAGAGCTGGGAGGAGCTTGGCTTAGTCTCCGCCTCCCCCAAGTCCATAAGGAAGGGGCTGGAGAGTGTGGTCATGAAACATGTCGCCAAGGCAACCAAACCACAGAAAGGTACAGGACACTGATCACCACACCACTAATGATCCAGAAAGGGACAGGACACTGATTACCACACCACTAATGATCCAGAAAGGTACAGGACACTGATTACCACACCACTAATGATCCAGAAAGGTACAGGACACTGATCACCACACTACACCACTAATGATCCAGAAAGGTACAGGACACTGATTACCACACCACTAATGATCCAGAAAGGGACAGGACACTGATTACCACACCACTAATGACCCAGAAAGGTACAGGAAACTGATTACCACACCACTAATGATCCAGAAAGGTACAGGACACTGATTACCACACCACTAACGACCCAGAAAGGGACAGGACACTGATCACCACACCACTAATGATCCAGAAAGGGACAGGACACTGATTACCACACCACTAATGACCCAGAAAGGTACAGGAAACTGATTACCACACCACTAATGACCCAGAAAGGTACAGGACACTGATCACCACACCACTAATGACCCAGAAAGGTACAGGACACTGATCATCACATCACTAATGATCCAGAAAGGTACAGGACACTGATCACCACACCACTAATGACCCAGAAAGGTACAGGACACTGATCACCACACCACTAATGATCCAGAAAGGTACAGGACACTGATTACCACACCACTAATGATCCAGAAAGGTACAGGACACTGATTACCACACCACTAATGACCCAGAAAGGTACAGGAAACTGATCACCACACTACACCACTAATGATCCAGAAAGGGACAGGACACTGATTACCACACCACTAATGATCCAGAAAGGTACAGGAAACTGATTACCACACCACTAATGACCCAGAAAGGTACAGGAAACTGATCACCACACTACACCACTAATGATCCAGAAAGGTACAGGACACTGATTACCACACCACTAATGATCCAGAAAGGTACAGGACACTGATCACCACACCACTAATGATCCAGAAAGGGACAGGACACTGATCACCACACCACTAATGATCCAGAAAGGGACAGGACACTGATCACCACACCACTAATGATCCAGAAAGGGACAGGACACTGATCACCACACTACACCACTAATGACCCAGAAAGGTACAGGACACTGATCACCACACCACTAATGATCCAGAAAGGTACAGGACACTGATCACCACACCACTAATGATCCAGAAAGGTACAGGACACTGATTACCACACCACTAATGATCCAGAAAGGGACAGGACACTGATTACCACACCACTAATGATCCAGAAAGGTACAGGACACTGATCACCTCACCACTAATGATCCAGAAAGGTACAGGACACTGATCACCACACCACTAATGACCCAGAAAGGTACAGGACACTGATCACCACACCACTAATGATCCAGAAAGGTACAGGACACTGATTACCACACCACTAATGATCCAGAAAGGTACAGGACACTGATTACCACACCACTAATGACCCAGAAAGGTACAGGAAACTGATCACCACACTACACCACTAATGATCCAGAAAGGGACAGGACACTGATTACCACACCACTAATGACCCAGAAAGGTACAGGAAACTGATCACCACACTACACCACTAATGATCCAGAAAGGTACAGGACACTGATTACCACACCACTAATGATCCAGAAAGGTACAGGACACTGATCACCACACCACTAATGATCCAGAAAGGGACAGGACACTGATCACCACACCACTAATGATCCAGAAAGGGACAGGACACTGATCACCACACCACTAATGATCCAGAAAGGGACAGGACACTGATCACCACACTACACCACTAATGATCCAGAAAGGGACAGGACACTGATCACCACACTACACCACTAATGATCCAGAAAGGTACAGGACACTGATCACCACCTCACTAATGATCCAGAAAGGGACAGGACACTGATTACCACACCACTAATGATCCAGAAAGGTACAGGACACTGATTACCACACCACTAATGATCCAGAAAGGGACAGGACACTGATCACCACACCACTAATGATCCAGAAAGGGACAGGACACTGATCACCACACCACTAATGATCCAGAAAGGGACAGGACACTGATCACCACACCACTAATGATCCAGAAAGGGACAGGACACTGATTACCACACCACTAATGATCCAGAAAGGTACAGGACACTGATCACCACACCACTAATGATCCAGAAAGGTACAGGACACTGATCACCACACCACTAATGATCCAGAAAGGGACAGGGCACTGATCACCACACCACTAATGACCCAGAAAGGTACAGGACACTGATCACCACACCACTAATGATCCAGAAAGGTACAGGACACTGATCACCACACCACTAATGATCCAGAAAGGTACAGGACACTGATTACCACACCACTAATGATCCAGAAAGGGACAGGACACTGATTACCACACCACTAATGATCCAGAAAGGTACAGGACACTGATCACCACACCACTAATGATCCAGAAAGGGACAGGACACTGATTACCACACTACACCACTAATGATCCAGAAAGGTACAGGACACTGATCACCACACCACTAATGATCCAGAATGGTACAGGACACTGATTACCACACCACTAATGATCCAGAAAGGTACAGGACACTGATCACCACACCACTAATGATCCAGAAAGGTACAGGACACTGATGACCACCTCACTAATGATCCAGAAAGGTACAGGACACTGATTACCACACCACTAATGATCCAGAAAGGTACAGGAAACTGATTACCACACCACTAATGATCCAGAAAGGTACAGGACACTGATCACCACACTACACCACTAATGATCCAGAAAGGGACAGGACACTGATCACCACACCACTAATGACCCAGAAAGGGACAGGACACTGATCACCACACCACTAATGATCCAGAAAGGGACAGGACACTGATCACCACCTCACTAATGATCCAGAAAGGGACAGGACACTGATCACCACACCACTAATGATCCAGAAAGGTACAGGACACTGATCACCACACCACTAATGATCCAGACAGGGAAAGGACACTGATTACCACACTACACCACAAATGATCCAGAAAGGTACAGGACACTGATCACCACACCACTAATGATCCAGAAAGGTACAGGACACTGATCACCACACCACTAATGATCCAGAAAGGTACAGGACACTGATTACCACACTACACCACTAATGATCCAGAAAGGTACAGGACACTGATCACCACACCACTAATGACCCAGAAAGGGACAGGACACTGATCACCACACCACTAATGATCCAGAAAGGTACAGGACACTGATCACCACACCACTAATGATCCAGAAAGGGACAGGACACTGATTACCACACCACTAATGATCCAGAAAGGTACAGGACACTGATCACCACCTCACTAATGATCCAGAAAGGTACAGGACACTGATCACCACCTCACTAATGATCCAGAAAGGTACAGGACACTGATTACCACACTACACCACTAATGATCCAGAAAGGGACAGGACACTGATCACCACACCACTAATTATCCAGAAAGGTACAGGACACTGATTACCACACCACTAATGATCCAGAAAGGTACAGGACACTGATCACCACACCACTAATGATCCAGAAAGGTACAGGACACTGATCACCACACCACTAATGATCCAGAAAGGTACAGGACACTGATTACCACACCACTAATGATCCAGAAAGGGACAGGACACTGATCACCACACCACTAATGATCCAGAAAGGGACAGGACACTGATCACCACACTACACCACTAATGATCCAGAAAGGGACAGGACACTGATCACCACACTACACCACTAATGATCCAGAAAGGTACAGGACACTGATCACCACCTCACTAATGATCCAGAAAGGGACAGGACACTGATTACCACACCACTAATGATCCAGAAAGGTACAGGACACTGATTACCACACCACTAATGATCCAGAAAGGGACAGGACACTGATCACCACACCACTAATGATCCAGAAAGGGACAGGACACTGATCACCACACCACTAATGATCCAGAAAGGGACAGGACACTGATCACCACACCACTAATGATCCAGAAAGGGACAGGACACTGATTACCACACCACTAATGATCCAGAAAGGTACAGGACACTGATCACCACACCACTAATGATCCAGAAAGGTACAGGACACTGATCACCACACCACTAATGATCCAGAAAGGGACAGGGCACTGATCACCACACCACTAATGACCCAGAAAGGTACAGGACACTGATCACCACACCACTAATGATCCAGAAAGGTACAGGACACTGATCACCACACCACTAATGATCCAGAAAGGTACAGGACACTGATTACCACACCACTAATGATCCAGAAAGGGACAGGACACTGATTACCACACCACTAATGATCCAGAAAGGTACAGGACACTGATCACCACACCACTAATGATCCAGAAAGGGACAGGACACTGATTACCACACTACACCACTAATGATCCAGAAAGGTACAGGACACTGATCACCACACCACTAATGATCCAGAATGGTACAGGACACTGATTACCACACCACTAATGATCCAGAAAGGTACAGGACACTGATCACCACACCACTAATGATCCAGAAAGGTACAGGACACTGATGACCACCTCACTAATGATCCAGAAAGGTACAGGACACTGATTACCACACCACTAATGATCCAGAAAGGTACAGGAAACTGATTACCACACCACTAATGATCCAGAAAGGTACAGGACACTGATCACCACACTACACCACTAATGATCCAGAAAGGGACAGGACACTGATCACCACACCACTAATGACCCAGAAAGGGACAGGACACTGATCACCACACCACTAATGATCCAGAAAGGGACAGGACACTGATCACCACCTCACTAATGATCCAGAAAGGGACAGGACACTGATCACCACACCACTAATGATCCAGAAAGGTACAGGACACTGATCACCACACCACTAATGATCCAGACAGGGAAAGGACACTGATTACCACACTACACCACAAATGATCCAGAAAGGTACAGGACACTGATCACCACACCACTAATGATCCAGAAAGGTACAGGACACTGATCACCACACCACTAATGATCCAGAAAGGTACAGGACACTGATTACCACACTACACCACTAATGATCCAGAAAGGTACAGGACACTGATCACCACACCACTAATGACCCAGAAAGGGACAGGACACTGATCACCACACCACTAATGATCCAGAAAGGTACAGGACACTGATCACCACACCACTAATGATCCAGAAAGGGACAGGACACTGATTACCACACCACTAATGATCCAGAAAGGTACAGGACACTGATCACCACCTCACTAATGATCCAGAAAGGTACAGGACACTGATCACCACCTCACTAATGATCCAGAAAGGTACAGGACACTGATTACCACACTACACCACTAATGATCCAGAAAGGGACAGGACACTGATCACCACACCACTAATTATCCAGAAAGGTACAGGACACTGATTACCACACCACTAATGATCCAGAAAGGTACAGGACACTGATCACCACACCACTAATGATCCAGAAAGGTACAGGACACTGATCACCACACCACTAATGATCCAGAAAGGTACAGGACACTGATTACCACACCACTAATGATCCAGAAAGGTACAGGACACTGATCACCACACTACACCACTAATGATCCAGAAAGGGACAGGACACTGATCACCACACCACTAATGATCCAGAAAGGTACAGGACACTGATCACCACACCACTAATGATCCAGAAAGGTACAGGACACTGATCACCACACCACTAATGACCCAGAAAGGTACAGGACACTGATCACCACACCACTAATGATCCAGAAAGGGACAGGACACTGATTACCACACCACTAATGATCCAGAAAGGTACAGGACACTGATCACCACACCACTAATGATCCAGAAAGGTACAGGACACTGATCACCACACCACTAATGATCCAGAAAGGTACAGGACACTGATTACCACACCACTAATGATCCAGAAAGGGACAGGACACTGATTACCACACCACTAATGATCCAGAAAGGTACAGGACACTGATTACCACACTACACCACTAATGATCCAGAAAGGTACAGGACACTGATCACCACCTCACTAATGATCCAGAAAGGTACAGGACACTGATCACCACACCACTAATGATCCAGAAAGGTACAGGACACTGATCACCACACCACTAATGATCCAGAAAGGGACAGGACACTGATCACCGCACCACTAATGATCCAGAAAGGTACAGGACACTGATTACCGCACCACTAATGATCCAGAAAGGGACAGGACACTGATCACCGCACCACTAATGATCCAGAAAGGTACAGGACACTGATCACCACCTCACTAATGATCCATGACGACACTATATCTCTACTGTTAACGTTTTTGGATTGGAGACTCGTTGGGCGTTGTAGTCGTCTTCAGAGACTGACTATCCTACAAATCACCTTGCGTTATAAATACTCATTATTTGTAGATCAGTCAGTTACAATTTACCCATGATGCATCCGGGTTTTAATGCTCTCCGACACGGCCATTCTC
The DNA here is from genome assembly GCF_045791955.1 of Oncorhynchus clarkii lewisi. NCBI lineage: Eukaryota > Metazoa > Chordata > Actinopteri > Salmoniformes > Salmonidae > Oncorhynchus > Oncorhynchus clarkii. Next base: position 332,383 of record NC_092159.1, on the reverse strand, counting down.
TTTCCTATCTCTTCCTCCTTTCACTCTCTTGCTCTCTCTTTCTCACCCCATCCTCTCTTTCCTCTTTCTCACCCCATCCTCTCTCTCCTCTCTCTTCTTTCTCACCCCATCCTCTCTCTCCTCTCTCTTCTTTCTCACCCCATCCTCTCTCTCCTCTCTCTTCTTTCTCACCCCATCCTCTCTCTCCTCTCTCTTCTTTCTCACCCCACCCTCTCTCTCCTCTCTCTTCTTTCTCACCCCATCCTCTCTCTCCTCTCTCTTCTTTCTCACCCCACCCTCTCTCTCCTCTCTCTTCTTTCTCACCCCATCCTCTCTCTCCTCTCTCTCTAGCTGACCTGTGCCAGCCCCAGCAGCAGAAGTCTAGTCTGAATGAGAGGCCTGTCAAAGCAGCAGAGCCCCAGAGACCCAAGAGCCTACAGCTGTCTCTCACCCTGCAGGTATGACCCTTGACCTCTAGCCAGGAGTTTACGTTGGTGTTCCTGGCTGACTGCATTGCATCAACATGACTGTGTGCGATCTGATTGTGTGGCCCAATTGGTAGAGCGTGGTACTTGCAACGTCAAGGATTGTGGGTTCGATTCCTGCTAGGGACAACCCTACGAAAAACAATTTTTCCACATGTTGTTACATTACATCCTTATTCTAAAAGTTATTAAATAAATGTTTTTAAGGTATATAAGGTATTTCTGTTTTTTATTTTGAATATATTTGTAAACATTCCTGAACTGTTTTTCTTTGTCGTTATGAGGTATTGTGTGTAGATTGATGAGGGGAAACAATTGAATTCATTTTAGAATAAGGCTGTAACGTAACAAAATGTGGAAAAAGTCAAGGGGTCTGAATTCTTTCTTAATGCCGTGCATGTTATGATGTGGTTAGCTGGTATGTTATGATGTGGTTAGTTGGTATGTTATGCTGTATGTTATGATGTGGTTAGCTGGTATGTTATGCTGTATGTTATGATGTGGTTAGCTGGTATGTTATGCTGTATGTTATGATGTGGTTAGTTGGTATGTTATGATGTGGTTAGCTGGTATGTTATGATGTGGTTAGTTGGTATGTTATGATGTGGTTAGCTGGTATGTTATGATGTGGTTAGCTGGTATGTTATGATGTGGTTAGCTGGTATGTAATGTTGTATGTTATGATGTGGTTAGCTGGTATGTTATGCTGTATGTTATGATGTGGTTAGCTGGTATGTTATGATGTGGTTAGCTGGTATGTTATGATGTGGTTAGTTGGTATGTTATGCTGTATGTTAAGATGTGGTTAGCTGGTATGTTATCATGTGGTTAGCTGGTATGTTATGATGTGGTTAGCTGGTATGTTATGCTGTATGTTATCATGTGGTTAGCTGGTATGTTATGATGTGGTTAGCTGGTATGTTATGATGTGGTTAGCTGGTATGTTATGATGTATGTTATGATGTGGTTAGCTGGTATGTTATGATGTATGTTATGATGTGGTTAGCTGGTATGTTATGATGTATGTTATGATGTGGTTAGCTGGTATGTTATGCGGTATGTTATGATGTGGTTAGCTGGTATGTTATGATGTGGTTAGCTGGTATGTTATGATGTATGTTATGATGTGGTTAGCTGGTATGTTATGATGTGGTTAGCTGGTATGTTATGCTGTATGTTATGATGTGGTTAGCTGGTATGTTATGATGTGGTTAGCTGGTATGTTATGCTGTATGTTATGATGTGGTTAGCTGGTATGTTATGTTGTATGTTATGATGTGGTTAGCTGGTATGTTATGTTGTATGTTATGATGTGGTTAGCTGGTATGTTATGCTGTATGTTATGATGTGGTTAGCTGGTATGTTATGTTGTATGTTATGATGTGGTTAGCTGGTATGTTATGCTGTATGTTATGTGGTTAGCTGGTATGTTATGATGTGGTTAGCTGGTATGTTAAGTATCTATCCAGACGTTGGTCTGTAGTCTGGTAGGAACATCTCTCCTGTCGGCTTTCATCCACTGGGCCATCTTCAAGACATTCCTAGTGGATCACCAACCATTTCATCCACTGGCCCATCTACAAGGCATTCCTAGTGGATCACCAACCATTTCATCCACTGGGCCATCTTCAAGGCATTCCTAGTGGATCACCAACCATTTCATCCACTGGTCCATCTACAAGGCATTCCTAGTGGATCACCAAACATTTCATCCACTGGTCCATCTACAAGGCATTCCTAGTGGATCACCAACCAATTCATCCACTGGCCCATCTACAAGGCATTCCTAGTGGATCACCAACCATTTCATCCACTGGGCCATCTTCAAGGCATTCCTAGTGGATCACCAACCATTTCATCCACTGGTCCATCTACAAGGCATTCCTAGTGGATCACCAACTATTTCATCCACTGGGCCATCTTCAAGGCATTCCTAGTGGATCACCAACCATTTCATCCACTGGGCCATCTACAAGGCATTCCTAGTGGATCACCAAACATTTCATCCACTGGGCCATCTACAAGGCATTCCTAGTGGATCACCAACCATTTCATCCACTGGGCCATCTTCAAGGCATTCCTAGTGGATCACCAACCATTTCATCCACTGGCCCATCTACAAGGCATTCCTAGTGGATCACCAACCATTTCATCCACTGGGCCATCTTCAAGGCATTCCTAGTGGATCACCAACCATTTCATCCACTGGTCCATCTTCAAGGCATTCCTAGTGGATCACCAACCATTTCATCCACTGGGCCATCTACAAGGCATTCCTAGTGGATCACCAAACATTTCATCCACTGGGCCATCTACAAGGCATTCCTAGTGGATCACCAACCATTTCATCCACTGGGCCATCTTCAAGGCATTCCTAGTGGATCACCAAACATTTCTGGAGAAAAGATGAGGCCCTAGGCTCCTATTATTTAATTAGTCTGTTGGCGGCAGGTGCAATTGATTCAGCTGCCCTGTTGGCTGCAGGTGCGCTTGATTCAGCTGCCCTGTTGGCTGCAGGTGCGCTTGATTCAGCTGCCCTGTTGGCTGCAGGTGCGCTTGATTCAGCTGCCCTGGTGGCTGCAGGTGCGCTTGATTCAGCTGCCTTGGTGGCTGCAGGTGCGCTTGATTCAGCTGCCCTGTTGACCAGAGGTCGTCCACAGAGCTGAGTCTAGCTCTAGATATCTGACCTCTAACCCCACTCTCTCTCTGTAGGACCGTCTCCAGCAGTATTATTCAACCAGAGCAGCTTTAGCCCCAGAGGTCGTCCACAGAGCTGAGTCTAGCTCTAGATATCTGACCTCTAACCTCTCTCTCTCTCTGTAGGACCATCTCCAGCAGTATTATTCAACCAGAGCAGCTTTAGCCCCAGAGGTCGTCCACAGAGCTGAGTCTAGCTCTAGATATCTGACCTCTAACCTCTCTCTCTCTCTGTAGGACCGTCTCCAGCAGTATTACTCAACCAGAGCAGCTTTAGCCCCAGAGGTCGTCCACAGAGCTGAGTCTCGCACTAGATATCTGACCTCTAACCTCTCTCTCTCTCTGTAGGACCGTCTCCAGCAGTATTACTCAACCAGAGCAGCTTTAGCCCCAGAGGTCGTCCACAGAGCTGAGTCTCGCGCTAGATATCTGACCTCTAACCTCTCTCTCTCTCTGTAGGACCGTCTCCAGCAGTATTACTCAACCAGAGCAGCTTTAGCCCCAGAGGTCGTCCACAGAGCTGAGTCTAGCTCTAGATATCTGACCTCTAACCTCTCTCTCTCTCTGTAGGACCGTCTCCAGCAGTATTATTCAACCAGAGCAGCTTTAGCCCCAGAGGTCGTCCACAGAGCTGAGTCTAGCTCTAGATATCTGACCTCTAACCTCTCTCTCTCTCTGTAGGACCGTCTCCAGCAGTATTACTCAACCAGAGCAGCTTTAGCCCCAGAGGTCGTCCACAGAGCTGAGTCTCGCGCTAGATATCTGACCTCTAACCTCTCTCTCTCTCTGTAGGACCGTCTCCAGCAGTATTACTCAACCAGAGCAGCTTTAGCCCCAGAGGTCGTCCACAGAGCTGAGAGTCTCGCTCTAGATATCTGACCTCTAACCTCTCTCTCTCTCTCTGTAGGACCGTCTCCAGCAGTATTACTCAACCAGAGCAGCTTTAGCCCCAGAGGTCGTCCACAGAGCTGAGTCTAGCTCTAGATATCTGACCTCTAACCTCTCTCTCTCTCTGTAGGACCGTCTCCAGCAGTATTACTCAACCAGAGCAGCTTTAGCCCCAGAGGTCGTCCACAGAGCTGAGTCTAGCTCTAGATATCTGACCTCTAACCTCTCTCTCTCTCTGTAGGACCGTCTCCAGCAGTATTACTCAACCAGAGCAGCTTTAGCCCCAGAGGTCGTCCGCAGAGCTGAGAGTCTCGCTCTAGATATCTGTATAGAGGTACAAGGCTTCCTGCACAGCACAAACCCTGACATGCCTCTGGGAGAGATGTCACTGGGAGGGTCCCTGCTCGACAACCTACAGGTACCAGGCACTGAATCACACGCACTGAATCACACGCACTGAATCACTCGCAGTGAATCACACGCACTGAATCACACGCACTGAATCACACGCACTGAATCACACGCACCGAATCACACGCACCGAATCACACGCACCGAATCACACGCACTGAATCACACGCACCGAATCACACGCACCGAATCACACACACCGAATCACACGCACTGAGTCACACGCACTGAATCACACGCACTGAGTCACACGCACTGAATCACACGCACTGAATCACACGCACTGAATCACACGCACTGAATCACACGCACTGAATCACACACACTGAATCACACACACCGAATCACACACACCGAATCACACACACCGAATCACACACACCGAATCACACACACTGAATCACACGCACTGAGTCACACGCACTGAATCACACACACTGAATCACACGCACTGAATCACACACACTGAATCACACACACACAATAATTGTTCATGTTGAATGGACTAAGTAAGTCTTTCTGAAGAAGAGTGTCTTTCTAAATGGCCGACATCAGGGTTGAACAATTCAGTGAATTCACAACGAAATGTGCAATATCAATATTACAGGAGATCTACAGTATCGATATTACAGGAGATCTACAGTATCAATATTACAGGAGATCTACAGTATCGATATTGCAGGAGATCTACAGTATCGATATTACAGGAGATCTACAGTATCGATATTACAGGAGATCTACAGTATCGATATTACAGGAGATCTACAGTATCGATATTACAGGAGATCTACAGTATCGATATTACAGGAGATCTACAGTATCGATATTGCAGGAGATCTACCGTATCGATATTGCAGGAGATCTACCGTATCAATATTACAGGAGATCTACCATATCAATATTACAGGAGATCTACAGTATATCACAGTATCAATATTACAGGAGATCTACAGTATCAATATTACAGGAGATCTACAGTATCAATATTACAGGAGATCTACAGTATATCACAGTATCAATATTACAGGAGATCTACAGTATATCACAGTATCAATATTACAGGAGATCTACAGTATCAATATTACAGGAGATCTACAGTATATCACAGTATCAATATTACAGGAGATCTACAGTATCAATATTACAGGAGATCTACAGTATCAATATTACAGGAGATCTACAGTATCAATATTACAGGAGATCTACAGTATCAATATTACAGGAGATCTACAGTATCAATATTACAGGAGATCTACAGTATCAATATTACAATATTTCACAGTATCAATATTACAGGAGATCTACGGTATCAATTTTACAGGAGATCTACAGTATATCACAGTATCAATATTACAGGAGATCTTCAGTATCTATATTACAGGATCTACAGTATCAATATTACAGGAGATCTACAGTATATCACAGTGTCAATATTACAGGAGATCTACAGTATCAATATTACAGGAGATCAACAGTATCAATATTACAGGAGATCAAAAGTATCAATATTACAGGAGATCTACTGTATCAATATTACAGGAGATCTACTGTATCAATATTACAGGAGATCTACAGTCAATATTACAGGAGATCTACAGTATCAATATTACAGGAGATATACAGTATCAGTATTACAGGAGATCTACAGTATCAAAATTACAGGAGATCTACAGTATACCACAGTATCAATATCACATGATATCTACAGTATCAATATTACAGGAGATCTACAGTATCAATATTACAGGAGATCTACAGTATCAATATTACAGGAGATCTGCAGTATCAATATTACAGGAGATCTACAGTATCAATATTACAGGAGATCTACAGTATCGATATTACAGGAGATCTACAGTATCAATATTACAGGAGATCTACAGTATCAATATTACAGGAGATCTGCAGTATCAATATTACAGGAGATCTACAGTATCAATAATACAGGAGTAATGTAATATTTTGAAACGCCACTCGGCCTCTTGTTGGTGGTGATGAAGCTAGTCGTGTTGTGTCTGTCTAGATGGTGATGAAGCTGGTCATGTTGTCTGTCATGGTGGTGATGAAGCTGGTCGTGTTGTCTGTCTAGGTGGTGATGAAGCTGGTCATGTTGTGTCTGTCTAGGTGGTGATGAAGCTAGTTGTTCTGGTGGTGATGAAGCTGGTCGTGTTGTCTGTCTAGGTGGTGATGAAGCTGGTCATGTTGTCTCATGGTGGTGATAAAGCTAGTTGTTCTGGTTGTGATCAAGCTGGTCATGTTGTGTCTGTCTAGGTGGTGATGAATCTAGTTGTTCTGGTGGTGATGAAGCTGGTCATGTTGTCTGTCTAGGTGGTGATGAATCTAGTTGTTCTGGTGGTGATGAAGCTGGTCATGTTGTCTGTCTAGGTGGTGATGAAGCTAGTTGTTCTGGTGGTGATGAAGCTGGTCATGTTGTCTGTCTAGGTGGTGATGAAGCTAGTCATGTTGTGTCTGTCTAGGTGGTGATGAAGCTAGTTGTTCTGGTGGTGATGAAGCTGGTCATGTTGTCTGTCATGGTGGTGATAAAGCTAGTCGTGTTGTCTGTCATGGTGGTGATGAAGCTGGTCATGTGTCTGTCATGGTGGTGATGAAGCTGGTCGTGTTGTCTGTCTAGGTGGTGATGAAGCTAGTTGTTCTGGTGGTGATGAAGCTGGTCATGTTGTCTGTCTAGGTGGTGATGAAGCTAGTTGTTCTGGTGGTGACGAAGCTAGTCATGTTGTCTGTCTAGGTGGTGATGAAGCTAGTCATGTTGTCTGTCTAGGTGGAGTTAAAGCTGGTCATGTTGTGTCTGTCTAGGTGGTGATGAAGCTAGTTGTTCTGGTGGTGATGAAGCTGGTCATGTTGTCTGTCATGGTGGTGATAAAGCTAGACATGTGTCTGTCTAGGTGGTGATGAAGCTAGTTGTTCTGGTGGTGATGAAGCTGGTCATGTGTCTGTCTAGGTGGTGAGAGCGGACCATGCGTGCCTGCTGGTTCCCCTCCAGCTAGAACCCAGTCTGTGGAGTCTGATCCCTGGGGAGGAGACTCTCCTAACACACCCTCTACACTGGATGGTCCGGCGAGTCAACCTGGAGTACTTCCCTAGAGGACGCAGCTACTGGGACCGGTACACCCTTTACATACTGTCTAGGGGTATTTAAATCTGTTCTGCCTGATCATTATCCATACTGTCTAGGGGTATTTAAATCTGTTCTGCCTGATCATTATCCATACTGTCTAGGGGTATTTAAATCTGTTCTGCCTGATCATTATCCATACTGTCTAGTGGTATTTAAATCTGTTCTGCCTGATCATTATCCATACTGTCTAGGGGTATTGAAATCTGTTCTGCCTGATCATTATCCATACTGTCTAGGGGTATTTAAATCTGTTCTGCCTGATCATTATCCATACTGTCTAGGGGTATTTAAATCTGATCTGCCTGATCATTATCCATACTGTCTAGACCAGGGGTATTTAAATCTGTTCTACCTGATCATTATCCATACTGTCTAGACCAGGGGTATTTAAATCTGTTCTGCCTGATCATTATCCATACTGTCTAGACCAGGGGTATTTAAATCTGTTCTGCCTGATCATTATCCATACTGTCTAGGGGTATTTAAACCTGTTCTGCCTGATCATTATCCATACTGTCTAGACCAGGGGTATTTAAATCTGTTCTGCCTGATCATTATCCATACTGTCTAGACCAGGGGTATTTAAATCTGTTCTGCCTGATCATTATCCATACTGTCTAGGGGTATTTAAATCTGTTCTGCCTGATCATTATCCATACTGTCTAGGGGTATTTAAATCTGTTCTGCCTGATCATTATCCATACTGTCTAGACCAGGGGTATTTAAATCTGTTCTACCTGATCATTATCCATACTGTCTAGGGGTATTTAAATCTGTTCTGCCTGATCATTATCCATACTGTCTAGGGGTATTTAAATCTGTTCTGCCTGATCATTATCCATACTGTCTAGGGGTATTTAAATCTGTTCTGCCTGATCATTATCCATACTGTCTAGGGGTATTTAAATCTGTTCTGCCTGATCATTATCCATACTGTCTAGACCAGGGGTATTTAAATCTGTTCTGCCTGATCATTATCCATACTGTCTAGTGGTATTTAAATCTGTTCTGCCTGATCATTATCCATACTGTCTAGACCAGGGGTATTTAAACCTGTTCTGCCTGATCATTATCCATACTGTCTAGGGGTATTTAAATCTGTTCTGCCTGATCATTATCCATACTGTCTAGACCAGGGGTATTTAAATCTGTTCTGCCTGATCATTATCCATACTGTCTAGGGGTATTTAAATCTGTTCTGCCTGATCATTATCCATACTGTCTAGACCAGGGATATTTAAATCTGTTCTGCCTGATCATTATCCATACTGTCTAGGGGTTTTTAAATCTGTTCTGCCTGATCATTATCCATACTGTCTAGGGGTATTTAAATCTGTTCTGCCTGATCATTATCCATACTGTCTAGACCAGGGATATTTAAATCTGTTCTGCCTGATCATTATCCATACTGTCTAGGGGTATTTAAATCTGTTCTGCCTGATCATTATCCATACTGTCTAGGGGTATTTAAATCTGTTCTGCCTGATCATTATCCATACTGTCTAGACCAGGGATATTTAAATCTGTTCTGCCTGATCATTATCCATACTGTCTAGACCAGGGGTATTTAAATCTGTTCTGCCTGATCATTATCCATACTGTCTAGGGGTATTTAAATCTGTTCTGCCTGATCATTATCCATACTGTCTAGACCAGGGGTATTTAAATCTGTTCTGCCTGATCATTATCCATACTGTCTAGACCAGGGGTATTTAAATCTGTTCTGCCTGATCATTATCCATACTGTCTAGACCAGGGGTATTTAAATCTGTTCTGCCTGATCATTATCCATACTGTCTAGGGGTATTTAAATCTGTTCTGTTCTGCCTGATCATTATCCATACTGTCTAGGGGTATTTAAATCTGTTCTGCCTGATCATTATCCATACTGTCTAGACCAGGGGTATTTAAATCTGTTCTGCCTGATCATTATCCATACTGTCTAGGGGTATTTAAATCTGTTCTGTTCTGCCTGATCATTATCCATACTGTCTAGGGGTATTTAAATCTGTTCTGCCTGATCATTATCCATACTGTCTAGGGGTATTTAAATCTGTTCTGCCTGATCATTATCCATACTGTCTAGACCAGGGGTATTTAAATCTGTTCTGCCTGATCATTATCCATACTGTCTAGGGGTATTTAAATCTGTTCTGCCTGATCATTATCCATACTGTCTAGGGGTATTTAAATCTGTTCTGCCTGATCATTATCCATACTGTCTAGGGGTATTTAAATCTGTTCTGCCTGATCATTATCCATACTGTCTAGACCAGGGGTATTTAAATCTGTTCTGCCTGATCATTATCCATACTGTCTAGGGGTATTTATATCTGTTCTGCCTGATCATTATCCATACTGTCTAGACCAGGGGTATTTAAATCTGTTCTGCCTGATCATTATCCATACTGTCTAGGGGTATTTAAATCTGTTCTGCCTGATCATTATCCATACTGTCTAGAGGTATTTAAATCTGTTCTACCTGATCATTATCCATACTGTCTAGGGGTATTTAAATCTGTTCTGCCTGATCATTATCCATACTGTCTAGTGGTATTTAAATCTGTTCTGCCTGATCATTATCCATACTGTCTAGGGGTATTTAAATCTGTTCTGCCTGATCATTATCCATACTGTCTAGACCAGGGGTATTTAAATCTGTTCTGCCTGATCATTATCCATACTGTCTAGGGGTATTTAAATCTGTTCTGCCTGATCATTATCCATACTGTCTAGACCAGGGGTATTTAAATCTGTTCTGCCTGATCATTATCCATACTGTCTAGTGGTATTTAAATCTGTTCTGCCTGATCATTATCCATACTGTCTAGGAGTATTTAAATCTGTTCTGCCTGATCATTATCCATACTGTCTAGGAGTATTTAAATCTGTTCTGTTCTACCTGATCATTATCCATACTGTCTAGACCAGGGGTATTTAAATCTGTTCTGTTCTACCTGATCATTATCCATATTGTCTAGACTCTGTCTCTCTAGACCTCGAGGTCTAAATCCCTGGGAACGATGGGGGGAAAAAGCAGTGGAACTAGCTTGGAGGTCCAGATTTAAATTTTGAGGGATCTCTAGATTTCTGGCCCAGCTATTAATTGTCTGTGTTTGTCTGTCTCCTCTCCTCTCCTAGGTTCCTAGTTGGAGGTTATCTGTCCTGCCGGGCGCTGGTGAGCATGCTCAGTAAGGCTGTGATGGAAACCATGAACTGGCCGTCTCTGTCCTCCACTCTGGACTGTCTGGTCAGGCCTGTCCTCGGGGGAGATGAACTGAAACTAGAGATACGGTATCTCTCTCACACACACATACATACACACACACAGATATATATTTTAGTCAGCAGACGAGAGACTAACAGTCAGTCAGAGATATCTAGGTGGGACAGGCCACATATCTCATAGTCACATGTTTCCTCAGTAAACAAGTTACCAGCAGTCAGTAGCAGTTTTACTCTGAACAGTGAGGCTGTACCTGCTTTCAGTTACAGTTTTACTGTGAACACTGAGGCTGTACCTGCTTTCAGTTACAGTTTTACTGTGAACACTGAGGCTGTACCTGCTTTAAGTTACAGTTTTACTGTGAACACTGAGGCTGTACCCACTAAGTTACAGTTTTACTGTGAACACAGAGGCTGTACCTGATTTCAGTTAGTTTTACTGTGAACACTGAGGCTGTACCTGCTTTTAGTTACAGTTTTACTGTGAACACAGAGGCTGTACCCACTAAGTTACAGTTTTACTATGAACACAGAGGCTGTACCCACTAAGTTACAGTTTTACTATGAACACTGAGGCTGTACCTGCTTTCAGTTACAGTTTTACTGTGAACACAGAGGCTGTACCCACTAAGTTACAGTTTTACTGTGAACACTGAGGCTGTACCCACTAAGTTACAGTTTTACTGTGAACACAGAGGCTGTACCCACTAAGTTACAGTTTTACTGTGAACATTGAGGCTGTACCCACTAAGTTACAGTTTTACTGTGAACACTGAGGCTGTACCTGCTTTAAGTTAGTTTTACTGTGAAAACTGAGGCTACCTGCTTTAAGTTACAGTTTTACTGTGAACACTGAGGCTGTACCTGCTTTAAGTTACAGTTTTACTGTGAACACTGAGGCTGTACCTACTTTAAGTTAGTTTTACTGTGAACACTGAGGCTACCTGCTTTAAGTTACAGTTTTACTGTGAACACAGAGGCTGTACCCACTAAGTTACAGTTTTACTGTGAATACTGAGGCTGTACCCACTAAGTTACAATTTTACTGTGAACACAGAGGCTGTACCCACTAAGTTACAGTTTTACTGGGAACACTGAGGCTGTACCCACTAAGTTACAGTTTTACTGTGAACACTGAGGCTGTACCCACTAAGTTACAGTTTTACTGTGAACACTGAGGCTGTACCCACTAAGTTACAGTTTTACTGTGAACACTGAGGCTGTACCCACTAAGTTACAGTTTTACTGTGAACACTGAGGCTGTACCTGCTTTCAGTTACAGTTTTACTGTGAACACTGAGGCTGTACCCACTAAGTTACAGTTTTACTGTGAACACTGAGGCTGTACCTGCTTTCAGTTACAGTTTTACTGTGAACACTGAGGCTGTACCTGCTTTAAGTTACAGTTTTACTGTGAACACTGAGGCTACCTGCTTTAAGTTACAGTTTTACTGTGAACACTGAGGCTGTACCTGCTTTAAGTTACAGTTTTACTGTGAACACTGAGGCTGTACCTGCTTTCAGTTACAGTTTTACTGTGAACACTGAGGCTGTACCTGCTTTCAGTTACAGTTTTACTGTGAACACCGAGGCTGTACCTGCTTTAAGTTACAGTTTTACTGTGAACACTGAGGCTGTACCTACTTTAAGTTAGTTTTACTGTGAACACTGAGGCTACCTGCTTTAAGTTACAGTTTTACTGTGAACACAGAGGCTGTACCCACTAAGTTACAGTTTTACTGTGAACACAGAGGCTGTACCCACTAAGTTACAGTTTTACTGTGAACACTGAGGCTCTACCCACTTTAAGTTACAGTTTTACTGTGAACACTGAGGCTGTACCCACTTTAAGTTACAGTTTTACTGTGAACACTGAGGCTGTACCCACTAAGTTACTGTGAACACTGAGGCTGTACCCACTAAGTTACAGTTTTACTGTGAACACTGAGGCTGTACCTGCTTTCAGTTACAGTTTTACTGTGAACACTGAGGCTGTACCTGCTTTCAGTTAGTTTTACTGTGAACACTACAGTTTTAACAGTGGCCAAGTAGGCTACTGTGGTTATTTGATCATAATCTAGGCCTACTAGAGTAGCCTACCATCAAAAACAACATGCATCCCATAATATTTTAACACGGAAATAGCTGTTACATCATTCAGCCTACAGTAGCAGCCAATGTGCGGTGTTCAATGTAGATCTACATTCCATGAGACTTTTGAAGAAAAACATACAGGGCTTGACATGAACCTGTTAATCCACCTGTCCTTCAGACAAGGAGGGGACTGAACATGTTGTTAGATGTGAGAACCACTTTACCATAGGGTTAAAGGTCAGGGTTCATGTGTATCTCTGTCTCTCTCCAGACCTGAGGGTTAAAGGTCAGGGTTAATCTGTATCTCTGTCTCTCTCCAGACAGGGTTAATACATAACTGATATGTCACTGTGTTAGTTAGGGGTTAAATGTCAGGGTTCATATTTAACTGATATGTCACTGTGTTAGTTAGTGGTTAAAGGTCAGGGTTAATATATATAACTGATATGTCACTATGTTAGTTAGGGTTAGGGGTTAAAGGTCAGGGTTAATATATATAACTGATATGTCACTGTATTAGTTAGGGTTAGGGGTTAAAGGTCAGGGTTAATATATAACTGATATGTCACTGTGTTAGTTAGTGGTTAAAGGTCAGGGTTAATATATAACTGATATGTCACTGTGTTAGTTAGGGGTTAAAGGTCAGGGTTAATATATAACTGATATGTCACTGTGTTAGTTAGGGGTTAAAGGTCAGGGTTAATATATATAACTGATATGTCACTGTGTTAGTTAGGGGTTAAAGGTCGGGGTTAATATATATAACTGATATGTCACTATGTTAGTTAGGGTTAGGGGTTAAAGGTCAGGGTTAATATATAACTGATATGTCACTGTGTTAGTTAGGGGTTAAAGGTCAAGGTTAATATATAACTGATATGTCACTGTTAGTTAGGGGTAAAAGGTCAGGGTTACTATATAACTGATATTTCACTGTGTTAGTTAGGGGTTAAAGGTCAGGGTTAATACATGACTGATATGTCACTGTGTTAGTTAGGGGTTAAAGGTCAGGGTTAATATATAACTGATATGTCACTGTGTTAGTTAGGGGTTAAAGGTCAGGGTTAATATATAACTGATATGTCACTGTGTTAGTTAGGGGTTAAAGGTCAGGGTTAATATATAACTGATATGTCACTGTGTTAGTTAGGGGTTAAAGGTCAGGGTTAATATATAACTGATATATCACTGTGTTAGTTAGGGGTTAAAGGTCAGGGTTAATTCATGACTGATATGTCACTGTGTTAGTTAGGGGTTAAAGGTCAGGGTTAATTCATGACTGATACGTCTCTCTGTGTCTCCAGACCAGAGCGAGGTGATACTCTCTTCATCTCCATAGTGCCGGTGCTGAGGGAGGCAGACGTGGTTCTGACTGCCCAGGTAGAGTTAACCCAGCCCTGGGATAGTGCCTGGCACCTCTCCCTCTACCCCTGGGAGACCCAGCGCCTGACCCAGCTTGACTCCGCTGACCAGGGGGTCCGACGCGCCCTCCTCAAAACCCTCAAAGCCGTCTGTCGACACTGTCCCGCCCTGCGACCCCTTACCGCCGCGCCGCTGGCCAACCTCATCCTCCACCTCAGCGACAAGGACGTGGATTGGTCGGAGGGTTGTCTGAGTGGGCGGTTCCAGCAGTGTGTGTGGGAGCTGATAGGCTATCTGGAGCAGGGGGTGTTACCTAGCTACTTCAAGCCCAGTGTTAATATGTTGAACGGAGTGACGGAGGAAGAGGTCGATGAGATGGGCTTTTTGTTGTACTGCGCCGTCTCTGAACCAGACATTCTGCTGATATAGATATATATATATATATACTCTAACCTGGTGTGTATATATCAGAGAGGAAGAGGACATGTATTAGAAATGAGGCACCACCCTGACGTCTATAGATCAGTTGTACCATATTACCGCTCCACTGAGACGCGGACGGGAGATTGTTGTTCAGGCAGTCGTGCATCTCCTTCACATACACCTGTGGGGGCTGACTGACTAAACAGAGATGATTTATACATTGTGTATGAGCACTATGGTGTGGATGAGTTGATGGGGGGCTCTGACTGAGCAGCACAGAGACTCTGGTGACGTGATGATGATGATGGACTGTGCCTTAGGGGAAGCAGATGAGGGAAGGAAGAAATTAAAAGGAAGACTAGGGCTGCGTTTTACACAGACACCCAATTCTGATCATTTGGGGGCAGAATCGGGTTACCTGTGTTAAACGCAGCCTCTAGTGACGGAGACTTGGCTTTCTCCTGCTGCGGACTATATATCTAGATCTAGTACATCTCTGGCCAAAAGGCTGTTTCAGAATGGCCTGTGCCATTGAGGCTACAACCCATAGGAATCCCCCACCCTAGTTGACTACTTTAAAATGGTGGAAGCCCTCAATGGACTATATATCTAGATCTAGTACATCTCTGTCCAAAAGGCTGTTTCAGAATGGCCTGCGCCATTGAGGCTACAACCCATAGGAATCTCCCACCCTAGTTGACTACTTTAAAATGGTGGAAGCCCTCAATGAGCGCTACCCATTCTAAAACTGCATTTTTTTGGGGGGGGGGGGGGGGGGGGCATTAAAAGGCCTGGATCATTCTCTATGGGCCGACTGGATGACAAGATAACAGAGTTAGCACCAGTTACCATAGCCACAAAGTGATAATTATGTCTAAAATCCCTCCGCCAATTTCTCTTCTTAAAGTCTGATGTTTAAACCTGTTTAATGACGTCATTATATGCACCTTCTACTGAATCAAGTGCTCTGCCTTTTCTTTTCATAATGTCGTGCGTGTTTTGCGTTTTGCTGCGGTTGTTTTTAAGTTGAAGAGTGATTTAAATAAATGTTTTCTGCTGAACTACTGATGATAATATCCTCATTATTTACATGTTTAGGTGATTATAATTCTGTCAAGTTAAATTCAACATTGTGGCCTTTTTTTTTATTTTTAAGAAGAACACTTTTCATGTTGCATTTTATTTCAAGTTGTAATTGTAGTCCATCGGGTCATGATTGAACTACAAATCCAAGCTTGCATCAGTAAATAGCTGCTTTTTCAACAGATCAATCCCGTTATTGTATACCTAAATGATCTGTCCCCGCTGAGGACTGAATTCCCACAACTGTACCGGACACCGGAGGCGGTGATTCAGCTCTTTCACAAGTCTCCTCGAGTTGTCTCGGGACGGATTCATCACCCCGGTAAAGAATGAACGGCTCCTCCCCGCTCACGACCGGCAGCTGTCACATGGCTAAATATGTCTGGTGTTGGACCCGCTGTCTGCAGACGTGATACACACTTCGTTTCTCTCCACCGGAGCTGCGAGTCCCCGGTAGAGATCAGTTCATTACTCTACGGAGGCGAAAAGAGGAACCGGGCCAAAAGTTGACCATGTGACTCGGTGTTACTTCCCGCAGACGGACCTGTTTCTCCCGGTTAATTTAACGCTCCTGGCGTGGGCTGCTTTGTGTTTACGTGTTTTGTCGCTGCTTCAGGACAGCTGTTGTTGACGTTAGGCGACTACCGTTACGTCGGTAAGTTAACACCTCGCTCTGACGTTGAACTTTCCGTGTGAAATGTTTAGGATAATGTTATTTACCGACGTCCACCGATCTAAATACATGAATGAGAAGTGAAAGTTAAACATGTTTGTTTCGCTTTTAAGTTGTACTTCGATTAGTTAAGTTTCAACTACACAACAGCAAGACTTTTTAATACCAGTTACCCGGTCAGTGAGTGACAGCTCTCCGGTGCCAAAACGGACTCCACCGGGAAAGTTAACAGGGACACGAAGAAGTGACCAACACACACACTGGCTCTCTAGGATCAACACACAGAGACACCTGGGATTGATTTTTATGACATCATGATTGGATCTCCTGATGTGCTGGCCTTCACCAGTGAAGGGGATTTGGGGGGGTACCCAGATGCCCAGGTCCTGCCAGAGGAGTTCTCCCTCCCTCTCCTTCCCCTCTCTCACCCCTGGACCTCCCCTGCCCATTTCAACAGGGATTTCATACTGGTGGCTGAGTTCTCAGAACAGGTAGGACCTGGGAGGGGGTGGTGTGTGTGTTTTCAAATCATAGTTTATTTGTCACTTGCGCGGAATACAACCGGTGTAAAACCAATAGTGCAAAAAAGGTTTTGGGTGAGTAAAAGAGGGGTTGGTGGGACACAGATAGATATGATGAACAGAGAGTAGCAGCAGAGTAAAAGAGGGGTTGGTGGGACACAGATAGAAATGATGAACAGAGAGTAGCAGCAGAGTAAAAGAGGGGTTGGTGGGACACAGATAGATATGATGAACAGAGAGTAGCAGCAGAGTAAAAGAGGGGTTGGTGGGACACAGATAGATATGATGAACAGAGAGTAGCAGCAGAGTAAAAGAGGGGTTGGTGGGACACAGATAGATATGATGAACAGAGAGTAGCAGCAGAGTAAAAGAGGGGTTGGTGGGTGGTGGGACACAGATAGATATGATGAACAGAGAGTAGCAGCAGAGTAAAAGAGGGGTTGGTGGGACACAGATAGATATGATGAACAGAGAGTAGCAGCAGAGTAAAAGAGGGGTTGGTGGGACACAGATAGATATGATGAACAGAGAGTAGCAGCAGAGTAAAAGAGGGGTTGGTGGGACACAGATAGATATGATGAACAGAGAGTAGCAGCAGAGTAAAAGAGGGGTTGGTGGGTGGTGGGACACAGATAGATATGATGAACAGAGAGTAGCAGCAGAGTAAAAGAGGGGATGGTGGGTGGTGGGACACAGATAGATATGATGAACAGAGAGTAACAGAGTAAAATAGGGGTTGGTGGGTGGTGGGACACAGATAGATATGATGAACAGAGAGTAGCAGTAGTGTAAAAGAGGGGTTGGTGGGTGGTGGGACACAGATAGATATGATGAACAGAGAGTAGCAGCAGAGTAAAAAGAGGGGTTGGTGGGTGAGACACAATGCAGATAGCCCGGTTAGCCAATGTGTGGGAGCACTGGTTGGTCGGCCCAATTGAGGTAGTATGGACATGAATGTATAGTTAAAGTGACTATGCATATATGATAAGCAGAGAGTAGCATAGTGATGTGTGTATGTATTATACTGAGAGTGTATATATTCTGTCCTCCTGTCCAGGTGGAGGGGGTGGTGTGTTTATTACACTGAGAGTGTATATATTCTGTCCTCCTGTCCAGGTGGAGGGGGTGGTGTGTTTATTATACGGAGAGTGTATATATTCTGGCCTCCTGTCCAGGTGGAGGGGGTGGTGTGTTTATTATACGGAGAGTGTATATATTCTGGCCTCCTGTCCAGGTGGAGGGGGTGGTGTGTTTATTATACTGAGAGTGTATATATTCTGTCCTCCTGTCCAGGTGGAGGGGGTGGTGTGTTTATTATACTGAGAGTGTATATATTCTGTCCTCCTGTCCAGGTGGAGGGGGTGGTGTGTGTATTATACTGAGAGTGTATATATTCTGTCCTCCTGTCCAGGTGGAGGGGGTGGTGTGTTTATTATACTGAGAGTGTATATATTCTGTCCTCCTGTCCAGGTGGAGGGGGTGGTGTGTGTATTATACAGAGAGTGTATATATTCTGTCCTCCTGTCCAGGTGGAGGGGGTGGTGTGTTTATTATACTGAGAGTGTATATATTCTGTCCTCCTGTCCAGGTGGAGGGGGTGGTGTGTTTATTATACTGAGTGTATATATTCTGTCCTCCTGTCCAGGTGGAGGGGGTGGTGTGTGTATTATACTGAGAGTGTATATATTCTGTCCTCCTGTCCAGGTGGAGGGGGTGGTGTGTGTATTATACTGAGAGTGTATATATTCTGTCCTCCTGTCCAGGTGGAGGGGGTGGTGTGTTTATTATACTGAGAGTGTATATATTCTGTCCTCCTGTCCAGGTGGAGGGGGTGGTGTGTTTATTATACTGAGAGTGTATATGTTCTGTCCTCCTGTCCAGGTGGAGGGGGTGGTGTGTTTATTACACTGAGAGTGTATATATTCTGTCCAGGTGGAGGGGGTGGTGTGTTTATTATACTGAGAGTGTATATATTCTGTCCAGGTGGAGGGGGTGGTGTGTTTATTATACTGAGAGTGTATATATTCTGTCCTCCTGTCCAGGTGGAGGGGGTGGTGTGTTTATTACACTGAGAGTGTATATATTCTGTCCTCCTGTCCAGGTGGAGGGGGTGGTGTGTTTATTATACTGAGAGTGTATATATTCTGTCCTCCTGTCCAGGTGGAGGGGGTGGTGTGTTTATTACACTGAGAGTGTATATATTCTGTCCTCCTGTCCAGGTGGAGGGGGTGGTGTGTTTATTATACGGAGAGTGTAAATATTCTGTCCTCCTGTCCAGGTGGAGGGGGTGGTGTGTTTATTATACTGAGAGTGTATATATTCTGTCCTCCTGTCCAGGTGGAGGGGGTGGTGTGTTTATTATACTGAGAGTGTATATATTCTGTCCTCCTGTCCAGGTGGAGGGGGTGGTGTGTTTATTACACTGAGAGTGTATATATTCTGGCCTCCTGTCCAGGTGGAGGGGGTGGTGTGTTTATTATACGGAGAGTGTATATATTCTGTCCTCCTGTCCAGGTGGAGGGGGTGGTGTGTTTATTATACTGAGAGTGTATATATTCTGTCCTCCTGTCCAGGTGGAGGGGGTGGTGTGTTTATTATACTGAGAGTGTATAAATTCTGTCCTCCTGTCCAGGTGGAGGAGGTGGTGTGTTTATTATACTGAGAGTGTATATATTCTGTCCTCCTGTCCAGGTGGAGGGGGTGGTGTGTTTATTATACTGAGAGTGTATATATTCTGTCCTCCTGTCCAGGTGGAGGGGGTGGTGTGTGTATTATACTGAGAGTGTATATATTCTGTCCTCCTGTCCAGGTGGAGGGGGTGGTGTGTTTATTATACTGAGAGTGTATATATTCTGTCCTCCTGTCCAGGTGGAGGGGGTGGTGTGTGTATTATACTGAGAGTGTATATATTCTGTCCTCCTGTCCAGGTGGAGGGGGTGGTGTGTTTATTATACTGAGAGTGTATATATTCTGTCCTCCTGTCCAGGTGGAGGGGGTGGTGTGTTTATTATACTGAGAGTGTATATATTCTGTCCTCCTGTCCAGGTGGAGGGGGTGGTGTGTGTATTATACTGAGAGTGTATATATTCTGTTCTCCTGTCCAGGTGGAGGGGGTGGTGTGTTTATTACACTGAGAGTGTATATATTCTGTCCAGGTGGAGGTGGTGGTGTGTTTATTATACTGAGAGTGTATATATTCTGTCCAGGTGGAGGGGGTGGTGTGTTTATTACACTGAGAGTGTATATATTCTGTCCTCCTGTCCAGGTGGAGGGGGTGGTGTGTTTATTATACTGAGAGTGTATATATTCTGGCCTCCTGTCCAGGTGGAGGGGGTGGTGTGTGTATTATACTGAGAGTGTATATATTCTGTCCTCCTGTCCAGGTGGAGGGGGTGGTGTGTGTATTATACTGAGAGTGTATATATTCTGTCCAGGTGGAGGGGGTGGTGTGTTTATTATACTGAGAGTGTATATATTCTGTCCTCCTGTCCAGGTGGAGGGGGTGGTGTGTTTATTATACTGAGAGTGTATATATTCTGTCCTCCTGTCCAGGTGGAGGGGGTGGTGTGTTTATTATACTGAGAGTGTATATATTCTGTCCTCCTGTCCAGGTGGAGGGGGTGGTGTGTTTATTATACTGAGAGTGTATATATTCTGTCCTCCTGTCCAGGTGGAGGGGGTGGTGTGTTTATTATACTGAGAGTGTATATATTCTGTCCTCCTGTCCAGGTGGAGGGGGTGGTGTGTTTATTATACTGAGAGTGTATATATTCTGTCCTCCTGTCCAGGTGGAGGGGGTGGTGTGTTTATTATACTGAGAGTGTATATATTCTGTCCTCCTGTCCAGGTGGAGGGGGTGGTGTGTTTATTACACTGAGAGTGTATATATTCTGTCCTCCTGTCCAGGTGGAGGGGGTGGTGTGTTTATTACACTGAGAGTGTATATATTCTGTCCTCCTGTCCAGGTGGAAGGGGTGGTGTGTTTATTATACTGAGAGTGTATATATTCTGTCCTCCTGTCCAGGTGGAGGGGGTGGTGTGTTTATTATACTGAGAGTGTATATATTCTGTCCTCCTGTCCAGGTGGAGGGGGTGGTGTGTTTATTATACTGAGAGTGTATATATTCTGGCCTCCTGTCCAGGTGGAGGGGGTGGTGTGTTTATTATACTGAGAGTGTATATATTCTGTCCTCCTGTCCAGGTGGAGGGGGTGGTGTGTTTATTATACTGAGAGTGTATATATTCTGTCCTCCTGTCCAGGTGGAGGAGGTGGTGTGTTTATTATACTGAGAGTGTATATATTCTGTCCTCCTGTCCAGGTGGAGGGGGTGGTGTGTTTATTATACTGAGAGTGTATATATTCTGTCCTCCTGTCCAGGTGGAGGGGGTGGTGTGTTTATTACACTGAGAGTGTATATATTTTGTCCTCCTGTCCAGGTGGAGGGGGTGGTGTGTGTATTATACTGAGAGTGTATATATTCTGTCCTCCTGTCCAGGTGGAGGGGGTGGTGTGTTTATTACACTGAGAGTGTATATATTCTGTCCTCCTGTCCAGGTGGAGGGGGTGGTGTGTTTATTATACTGAGAGTGTATATATGCTGGCCTCTTGTCCAGGTGGAGGGGGTGGTGTGTGTATTATACTGAGAGTGTATATATTCTGTCCTCCTGTCCAGGTGGAGGGGGTGGTGTGTTTATTATACTGAGAGTGTATATATTCTGTCCTCCTGTCCAGGTGGAGGGGGTGGTGTGTTTATTATACGGAGAGTGTATATATTCTGTCCTCCTGTCCAGGTGGAGGGGGTGGTGTGTTTATTATACTGAGAGTGTATATATTCTGTCCTCCTGTCCAGGTGGAGGGGGTGGTGTGTTTATTATACTGAGAGTGTATATATTCTGGCCTCCTGTCCAGGTGGAGGGGGTGGTGTGTTTATTATACTGAGAGTGTATATATTCTGTCCTCCTGTCCAGGTGGGTCCCCTACCGGTCCGGACCATCCCTGATGACCCCAGAGTGATCGGTTCCTTCGACCTGAACCATTTCTCTCTACGCATCATGTCTGTCGACTACCAAGCCGTAGCCCCTGGTCCTCAGCCACACCACCAGACAGCTAGTCCTTCCCTCCAGACCCTCCCCCGTCTGGCCTTCTCAGAGGTAGGTAGCCTGGTGTTTAGAGAAGAGGCCCAGCAACCAGACGGTTTGCCGGTTCGAATCCCAGCTCCGACGGGAAAAATCTGGCGTGGAGTGAGCCGGCAACCCTAGTGTTGTTGGCATCATCCTAGATGCCATCGGCTGCCGTTGTGCCCTTGAGCAAGGCACCTAACCCCCTAACAACCAGACGGTTTGCCGGTTCGAATCCCAGTCTCAGTCCTCTGCCAGTCAGTGTGTTTCAGGGGGTTGTGTTGTCAGTATAAAGACTAGTCTCAGTCCTCTGTCAGTCGGTGTGTTTCAGGGGGTTGTGTTAGACTAGTCTCAGTCCTCTGTCAGTCAGTGTGTTTCAGGGGGTTGTGTTAGACTAGTCTCAGTCCTCTGTCAGTCACTGTGTTTCAGGGGGTTGTGTTAGACTGGTCTCTGAGGAGATGGTTGTTCTCCCTCCAGGACTCCAGGGTGGTGCTGGGTGACTCTAAGGAGGGGGTGGTTGTGTCCTTCCTCCAGGGTGGTTCTGGGTAACTCTAAGGAGGGGGTGGTTGTGTCCTTCCTCCAGGACTCCAGGGTGGTGCTGGGTGACTCTAAGGAGGGGGCGTTTGCCTACGTTCACCACCTGACGCTCTATGACCTGGAGGCCCGAGGCTTCGTCCGCCCGTTCTGCATGGCCTACGTCTCTGCCGATGAGAGGAAGATCATGCTGCAGTTCCAGGAGCTGTCGCTCCGCTTCTCCCGCGCCTCCGAGTGCCTGAAGACCGGAAACCGACGGGCCTTCGCCTGCGAGCTGCAGAGGAAGCTTCATGACCTAGAGTAAGAGGACAGAGACACACACACACACACACACACACACACACACACACACACACACACACACACACACACACACACACACACACAACTTCAAGCACTGACACACACACCTTCAAGCACTGACACAGAGTTTGTTTGTGTGAGCGTTTTTAAATCCTTCTCTCTGTTGACAGTGTCGTGTCTTTGGCTATGCCGGATTAAGTGATATGACATGCTATTCTATAAAATAATTTCTCTGTAATTAACCTTTCTGATCTCCCCATCCCGGATCAGGGATCGTGAATACAGACTCAAGCTCATTACCATAACGCAACGTTAACTATTCATGAAAATCGCAAATGAAATGAAATAAATATGCTAGCTCTCAAGCTTAGCCTTTTGTTAACAACACTGTCATCTCAGATTTTCAAAATATGCTTCTCAACCATTGCAAAACAAGCATTTGTGTAACAGTATTGATGGCTAACGTAGCATTTAGCATTAGCATTCAGCTGGCAACATTTACACAAAAAAACAGAAAAGCATTCAAATAA
Organism: Oncorhynchus clarkii lewisi; assembly: GCF_045791955.1. Lineage (NCBI taxonomy): Eukaryota > Metazoa > Chordata > Actinopteri > Salmoniformes > Salmonidae > Oncorhynchus > Oncorhynchus clarkii. Next base: position 308,921 of record NC_092159.1, on the reverse strand, counting down.
AATCATTTACCTTTGAAGAACTTCAGATGTTTTCAATGAGGAGACTCTCAGATAGCAAATGTTCAGTTTTTCCTGAAAGATTATTTGTTTAGGACAAATCGCTCCGTTTTCTGCGTCACGTTTAGCTATGAAAAAACCCCTGTATCCAGGATTGTGTAAATCTATCAGCAAGCTCATTAGCATAACACAACGTTAACTATTTATGAAAATCGTAAATGAAATGAAATAAATATGCCATCTCTCAAGCTTAGCCTTTTGTAAACAACACTGTCATCTCAGATTTTCAAAATATGCTTCTCAACCATAGGAAAACAATCATTTGTGTAAAAGTAGCTAGCTAGCGTTAGCATTTCGCGTTAGCATTAGCGTTAGCATTAGCGTTAGCATCCAGCACGCAACATTAACAAAACATAAAAGCCTTCAAATAAAATCATTTACCTTTGAAGAACTTCTGATGTTTTCAATGAGGATACTCTCAGTTAGATAGCAGATGCTCAGTTTTTCCAAAAAGATTCCTTGTGTATTAGAATAGCTCTGTTTTATACATCACATTTGGCTACCAAAAAAAATCCGAAAATTCAGTCCTCAAAACGCGAACTTTTTTCCAAATTAACTCCATAATATCGACTGAAAACATGGCAAACGTTGTTTAGAATCAATCATCAAGGTGTTTTTCACATATCTCTTCATTGATACATCGTTCTTGGACACATGCTTTCTCCCCTGAATCAAATGGTAAAGTAGAAGCAGCTGGCAATTGCGCACCGAATTCGACGCAGGACACCAGGCGGACACTTGGAAAATGTAGTCTCTTATGGTCAATCTTCCAATGATATGCCTACAAATACGTCACAATGCTGCTAAGACCTTGGGCGAACGACAGAAAGTGTAGGCTCATTCGTTGCGCAATCACAGCCATATAAGGAGAGAATGGAAAACAGAGCTTCAGAAATTCTGCTAATTCCTGGGTGATGCATCATCTTGGTTTCGCCTGTAGAATGAGTTCTGGGGCACTTACAGACAAAATCTTTGCAGATTCTGAAACTTCAGAGTGTTTTCTTTCCAAAACTGTCAAGAATATGCATAGTCGAGCATCTTTTCGTGACAAAATATCGCGCTTAAAACGGGAACGTTTTTTATCCAAAAATGAAATAGCGCCCCTAGAGCTCTAACAGGTTAATATTACCTGATTGAGCTGATCATGTAAATGTAATTAACTAGAGAGTCAGGCACCACAAAATAATATTTATAGAGCTGTTATCTTCCGAATAAACTCTTAAAGACCTAGTATCATTTTACATCCATAGCAGAATATTAATCTTCACCTTAACTCATCTGAATCTTCATCTTAATTTAATTAAATTATTTTATTTTATTAATTAATAATTCAGTCTCATCTGAATTTTATCTGCAAGAACCCTGGCTAACAATTTGAATCAGCAATACAAAATAGGGTTTAATCATTTATTGACTAAATACCTAACTAATCACACATACACATAATTAAATCTTAACTTGATTACAAATTACGTCATAAAGGAAAACGGCCCCTTTGTTACACAAAGGAAAAGGGGTTGGGTTTGAGTGAAAGAGCGGGAAGACTGAGGAACAAAGGGCGAAGCTGTGCTATCGTAAATACAGTATCTTATGCATTCTAAATTACCGCCCATTTGGAAAAGGAAAATGCAATAAATATTTACTCTGAGCTGCGCTCCAGTAGGTTGGTGGTAGATGGAAGACCGTGTTGCCAAACCGAGTCCTTTGTCCTTTGAAGAATGTCTCTGGTGGTCAATTGAATACGTTGTAGTAACGTCGTTGTGTGATAGACGGAATACTCTGTCTGTTCCTTCCTAACCTGCGTTTGCAGCTGTGGTCGCTAACTCAACGGCTAGGAGGTATCACTTCGTGAATAAGAGTTCAAAAGTTCATACCATTCGCAACCAAAGCTCATGCTGATGTTGGCTTCGTTCTGTAGTTATTATCTGAACCATTCTGACATCTGACCAACCAAAGCTCATGCTGATGTTGGCTTCGTTCTGTAGTTATTATCTGAACCATTCTGACATCTGACCAACCAAAGCTCATGCTGATGTTGGCTTCGTTCTGTAGTTATTATCTGAACCATTCTGACATCTGACCAACCAAAGCTCATGCTGATGTTGGCTTCGTTCTGTAGTTATTATCTGAACCATTCTGACATCTGACCAACCAAAGCTCATGCTGATGTTGGCTTCGTTCTGTAGTTATTATCTGAACCATTCTGACATCTGACCAACCAAAGCTCATGCTGATGTTGGCTTCGTTCTGTAGTTATTATCTGAACCATTCTGACATCTGACCAACCAAAGCTCATGCTGATGTTGGCTTCGTTCTGTAGTTATTATCTGAAACATTCTGAACAGGAAGTTATGTTGTCATCAAGGGCTTATATAGGAAGGGAGAGGAGGGTGTGTTTGAAAAGTTTTATAGCCCTTGTCCCTTCACTGGGGAGGGCCACTGATTGAGCAGCCCTATCTTATGAAAACCCAAATGTCACATTTTAGAAGCTAAAATCACATTTCATCCCATCACAAATAATTTCATATTCAAACATTTAAATTGAACTACAATTCCATGTGAATCCGATAACTCTGATGTGTAGACTTTCCACTGTAGAGTCATCTTATCATTGATGAGAATGTATCAGATGACAACCGAACTGACATCATATTCATTAAGTACCACCGCATATGTTCAATTGGTCGGATTACCAGAATATAGTTCATTTCCCCCCACCTTCTGATGTTCCCAGAATCTCTATGTTAACCAAGGGGTTTTTAAATGTAACATCAGTAGGGTAGAGAGAGGAAAAATGGGGGAAGAGGTATTTATGACTATCAGAAACCTATCTCCCAGGCCAACGTCATGACAACAGGTACACACGATCCACAGAGTTTGTTTGTGTGAGCGTTTTTAAATCCTTCTCTCTGTTGACAGGTACACACGATCCATCCTTCAAGCAACGCTTCAAAGGATATCCAATGAGAGTGCGGAGATCAGGGAGGAGGCGGAGCTGCAGAAGACGGCCAACGAGCTTGCTAGCGTGGATCGTTCCATCCTGGACCACAGATCCCTCCTCCACCAGGTCACTTCCTATCCCAACAGGAAGTTAAAAGACCCTGGCTTTCTGCCCTACGACCCCTCCCTGATCCCAGAGACCCTCTCCTTGACTCCTGATCCCCCCTCCCCCTCATACACCCCCCAGCTGGTTTCCGGGGCGTCGCTAGGGGGCGGGGGCTGGTCAGCGAGGCGGTTCGACCGCCGTCTGAAGCCGTTGGAGGAGCTGAGCGACTGCTACTTCCTGTCTCTGACGCTAGAACAGCTGGGCAACGCAGAACGCCGTCTCCGTGGAGACCAGAGTGTTCTACACAACCGTCGCATCACACACAGGCTCTCCAGGACGCTTTCACACACACAGTTCCTGTTCCAGCTCTGGGACCAGGAGGAGGAGGAGGACCTGGAGGAGGAGGGGGCGGGGCTAGAGGGAGGAAGCGACATGATGTCACATCCTGTGGCGGGGGCGGGACCACCGAGCCTGGAGTCGTTCTTCTCCTGCGTGGAGGAGGTGTCAATCAAACTGGAGACAGGAAGTGGAGGGGCAGAGCCGACACTTGATCCTGAGGGAGAAGGAGTAACCGTGGAGACGAGCCCAGGCAGCGTGAGCAGCGGAGACAGCATTGAGGTTCTGGGGACGGAGCGCTCGTATAGAACACAGGGACTAACCCACGTGGAACTCAGAGGTACAGTGAATTCAGAAACTTCAGACGTGTTGCGACGTCGTTACGGGGGGGGGGGGGGGGGGGGGGGGGTTGCGACGTCGTTACGGGGGGGGTGTTGAGACGTCGTTACGGGGGGGTGTTGCGACGTCGTTACGGGGGGGTGTTGCGACGTCGTTACGGGGGGGTGTTGCGACGTCGTTACGGGGGGGTGTTGCGACGTCATTACGGGGGGGGTGTTGAGACGTCGTTACGGGGGGGTGTTGCGACGTCGTTACGGGGGGGTGTTGCGACGTCATTACGGGGGGGTGTTGAGACGTCGTTACGGGGGGGTGTTGCGACGTCGTTACGGGGGGGGGGGTGTTGCGATGTTGTTACGGGGGATGGTGCGACGTCGTTACGGGGGGGGGGGGGGGGGGGGGGTGTTGCGATGTCGTTACGGGGTATTGTGTGTGTGGGTTGAGAAATACATTTTTTAATCCATTTTAGAATAAGGCTTTAACGTAACAAAATGTGGAGATTAAGTCAAGTGGTAAGATCTATTGTTATTAAACTATAGGGGTGGGTTTGTACGTGCATCAGGGTGACGGCTGTGTATTAATTAGACTCCTCTCCTCCTATAGAGTTGTCTGGTGGGTCAGGGGTCAGGGCTGTGTATTAGACTCTCTCCTTTCCTCCTATAGAGTTGTCTGGTGGGTCAGGGGTCAGGGCTGTGTATTAGACTCTCTCCTCTCCTCCTATAGAGTTGTCTGGTGGGTCAGGGCTGTGTATTAGACTCTCTCCTCTCCTCCTATAGAGTTGTCTGGTGGGTCAGGGGTCAGGGCTGTGTATTAGACTCTCTCCTCTCCTCCTATAGTGTTGTCTGGTGGGTCAGGGGTCAGGGCTGTCTATTAGACTCTCTCCTCTCCTCCTATAGAGTTGTCTGGTGGGTTGGGTCAGGGTGAAGGCTGTGATGTGGTGCGGAGTTGTGCCCCTGCGGAGGTGTGGATGAGACGTGACGTGCGGTCCCTGGCACGGAGGGCGAACAGCGAGGACAGTATTGAGATCATCAGCACCTCAGACTCCATCTTCCCCGACGACCTCATCTTCAACGCCATCACAGAGGAGGAGCCTGAGGAGCATGGAATCATGGGTAGTGTAATCCAGGAAGAGGAGGAGGAGGAGGCACCGGTTGAGGACACGCCCATTCAGCAGCACAGCGCCCTGGGTATTGTAGTTCACGAGGAGGAGGAGCACACTCGGCACCAGAGAATCCTGGGTAATATAGTCCAGACGGAGGGAAAGGAGGAGCTGGAGGACACTCCCACTCGGCTGCACAGCACCATGGGTATTGAAGTCCGGGAATTGGAGGAGGAGAAGCCAAAGAGATGGGACACTCCGGCCCCCACGTCTGAGCCCCAGATAACTCTGGGTAAGACTGTCTGTTTGTCCTCTTCAATAATAATAATGACATATCTGTCAAGAGAATTTTCAATCCCAATGATAATAACTAACAATAAGCTTTGACCAATCCCGAGGTTTGTAAGACCCTGGGTTTAATAATAATTAGGCAAAGACTCAGTTTATGCAAAAGGTTCGTACAGTTTATTCACGAGAGCGCTCTGAAGTCCATTATACAAAGACATTCATTTTATAATGCACATACCTCCACACAAACAGTAGATATCCTACACACATACATACACACGAACAGTAGGTGAATTGTATCCTTCCCCAGAGTTCTCACCACTGTTTATCACTACCCAGCGCTGTCAGTTCCATTCCCCCGAGATTACAGGAACCTTGAGAAGGACTCCCTGTCCTATCACACGTTTCTCAAAGTTCTAGCCAGGTCGGGTCAAACACAGTTGAATTGTTCTCGGTATTTTCTTCGACACACACATTTCTCTCCCTCCCATGTCTCTACTGAACCTTATTGGACGTTTATTAATCATTAATTGTACTACATAAACCAATAATCACTAATAGTTTCAGGGTGGAATACTTTAATCATTACCTTTTTAAGCATATTAATCAATATCCCAGATTCTTTTTTCCCGTATTATCTGTTTTCTCTCTTAGTAACTGATATAGTTTCTGTCTCCAGTCCACCAGGTGTCAGTAGAGGGCTCCTCCCAGCAGTACGAGGGTCACCATGCCAACGGCGAGGTCAGAGGTCAGGCTGGGCGTGACAGCAGGCGGGTGGTGGTGCCTGACCTCCAGGTGAACTTTTCTATCCCCTTGAGGTTAGATGTTAGAGGTCGGGGGTCAGGGGGGCGGCGGTTGCTAGGCGACACCGCTTACAGGCTGAGTGTAGATGAGGCATCGGACTGTATGAGCAACATCAGCACCTCTCCATCTTCCTCTCTGCCCCCCGCACATCTCCATGGCAACCACAGCGCTAGTAATCCGCGACGACATCAGCGCCAGAGGAGGAAGGCGGGTCCTGGAGCCCTCAAGTTCCTGCGGCAGAATTCCTTCTCCCAGAATGCCGTGTTCTGCCTGCTAAGTGGACGGCCGCTGGTGGTGATTGGTGGAGAGGAGGGTTCCGTGAGGAGGACGGTCGCTGCCCTCTCGCTCTACCTGCCTTCACCTGGTCGCTATGGAGATGCTGTGCAGCCTTACCTGGCCACGCCCCTTCAGCTGACAGACCTGCTCACCTGGAGACTCATCGGAATCCACAGGTAAAAACAGAGCATCAAAACCCTGATGTATCATGGGTAAATTGTGACTGACTGAGCTACAAAGGATATTGAGTAGTGATTTATCAGGCCTTTATAGTCCGTTGTAATGTTGACCGTCCCCATTACTCTGCCTCCTATCCAAGTTCTAGATCAGGTATTTCCAAACTGGGGTATTGTGATGTCATTGTGCGGTATTGTGATGTCATTGTGGGGTATTGTGATGTCATTGTGGGGTATTGTGATGTCATTGTGGGGTATTGTGATGTCATTGTGGGGTATTGTGATGTCATTATGGGGTATTGCGCAATGCCGTCGGGGGTACGCCAAATTAAAATGGGATTCACATTTTTAAAAACAATCCGTTTCTATTTTCCAACGGGGCTATACATAAACTAAAACATAGTTATAGTTATATAAACATAAACTATACATTTGAGTGAGTTATTTTTTCTTTTTCTTGCCTGAGTAGCCTCGTTTCACCGGCAAAATTCAAATTAAACCACTAAATAACTTCTATCTTTCTCCCCAGGACGTCTCCTACAGCTCCCAGCATGCTTCACTCTCTGGCTCGTTACGGACGGTACCTGGCCGTGCTGGACCTGGACCAGCGTACACTGAGAAGCCCCGCCTACCACGGACACCTCATTGGCCGGCTGGCCAACCCCCACACTCTGATAGGCTAGTGAAATTCTTAGTCTTTTTTTGTTGTTGATTTGTCTTGTACATAGTTACAACAGTTCACCTCAATGGGGGCTTCTGTGACAGGAGGGGGGGGGGGGGGTAGAGACGTGGTGACGGGGGGGGGGGTAGAGTCGTGGTGACGGGAGGGGGGGGTAGAGTCGTGGTGACGGGAGGGGGGGTAGAGTCGTGGTGACGGGAGGGGGGGTAGAGTCGTGGTGACGGGAGGGGGGGGTAGAGTCGTGGTGACGGGAGGGAGGGGTAGAGTCGTGGTGACGGGAGGGGGGGTAGAGACGTGGTGACGGGAGGGGGGGGTAGAGTCGTGGTGACGGGGGGGGGGGGGTAGAGACGTGGTGACGGGAGGGGGGGGTAGAGACGTGGTGACGGGAGGGGGGGTAGAGACGTGGTGACGGGAGGGGGGGTAGAGTCGTGGTGACGGGAGGGGGGGGTAGAGTCGTGGTGACGGGAGGGGGGGGTAGAGTCGTGGTGACGGGAGGGAGGGGTAGAGTCGTGGTGACGGGAGGAGGGGTAGAGTCGTGGTGACGGGAGGGGGGGTAGAGACGTGGTGACGGGAGGGGGGGGTAGAGTCGTGGTGACGGGAGGGGGGGGTAGAGTCGTGGTGACGGGAGGGGGGGTAGAGTCGTGGTGACGGGAGGGGGGGGGTAGAGTCGTGGTGACGGGAGGGGGGGGTAGAGTCGTGGTGACGGGAGGGAGGGGTAGAGTCGTGGTGACGGGAGGGGGGTAGAGACGTGGTGACGGGAGGGGGGGGTAGAGTCGTGGTGACGGGAGGGGGGGGGTAGAGTCGTGGTGACGGGAGGGAGGGGTAGAGTCGTGGTGACGGGAGGGGGGTAGAGACGTGGTGACGGGAGGGGGGGGTAGAGTCGTGGTGACGGGAGGGGGGGGTAGAGTCGTGGTGACGGGAGGGAGGGGTAGAGTCGTGGTGACGGGAGGGAGGGGTAGAGTCGTGGTGACGGGAGGGAGGTGTAGAGTCGTGGTGACGGGAGGGAGGGGTAGAGTCGTGGTGACGGGAGGGGGGGGTAGAGTCGTGGTGACGGGAGGGGGGGGTAGAGTCGTGGTGACGGGAGGGGGGGGTAGAGTCGTGGTGACGGGAGGGGGGGGTAGAGTCGTGGTGACGGGAGGGGGGGGTAGAGTCGTGGTGACGGGAGGGGGGGTAGAGTCGTGGTGACGGGAGGGGGGGGTAGAGTCGTGGTGACGGGAGGGAGGGGTAGAGTCGTGGTGACGGGAGGGAGGGGTAGAGTCGTGGTGACGGGAGGGAGGGGTAGAGTCGTGGTGACGGGAGGGAGGGGTAGAGTCGTGGTGACGGGAGGGGGGGGTAGAGTCGTGGTGACGGGAGGGAGGGGTAGAGTCGTGGTGACGGGAGGGGGGGGTAGAGTCGTGGTGACGGGAGGGGGGGGTAGAGACGTGGTGACGGGAGGGGGGGTAGAGTCGTGGTGACGGGAGAGGGGGGTGGGGGGGTCTCTATGGGTAGTTACGAGTTGTCAAGTTGTAATTCAGTTGGGTGAAATTGGCTAATGGCCAACAAGCTGTGTCAACCATAATCCAAAACAACAGCTGTCATGCTCGTAAACAAATTATAGTGTTCAAAAACATATTATAATAGATAGATTAATAAATCATGCTTTGTTGCATTTAACTGCTGAAAATGCTGTTCTGGAGGTCATTTCCTTAGTAGGTGATGTCAGAGGTCAACATATGGGAGCTGTCTCACCCAGCGATTCCCACTACTATTGGCCAGTTGGAGGGGCGTTCCAGTGGATGTTTCTCCCAGGGATCTTACATTCCCACTACTATTGACCAGTTGGAGGGGCGTTCCAGTGGACGTCTCTCCCAGGGATCTTACATTCCCACTACTATTGACCAGTTGGAGGGGCGTTCCAGTGGACGTCTCTCCCAGGGATCTTAAATTCCCACTACTATTGACCAGTTGGAGGGGCGTTCCAGTGGATGTCTCTCCCAGTCCAATGGGATCTTAAATTCCCACTACTATTGACCAGTTGGAGGGCGTTCCAGTGGATGTCTCTCCAAGGGATCTTAAATTCCCACTACTATTGGCCAGTTGGAGGGGCGTTCCAGTGGATGTCTCTCCCAGCGATTCCCACTACAATTGACCAGTTGGAGGGGCGTTCCAGTGGATGTCTCTCCCAGTCCAATGGGATCTTAAATTCCCACTACTATTGGCCAGTTGGAGGGGCGTTCCAGTGGATGTCTCACCCAGCGATTCCCACTACTATTGGCCAGTTGGAGGGGCGTTCCAGTGGATGTCTCTCCCAGGGATCTTAAATTCCCACTACTATTGACCAGTTGGAGGGGCGTTCCTGTGGATGTCTCTCCCAGGGATCTTGCATTCCCACTACTATTGACCAGTTGGAGGGGCGTTCCTGTGGACGTCTCTCCCAGTCCAATGGGGTCTTAAATTCCTACTTCCACTTGGTTATGAACACAGCATTCCTGTCTTATGTCTTGACCTGCATCTTCCACTAAACTATTTGAATGTGTATCACAGTGTAAAATGTGTTGACTGTTTGTTTGTGTTTCTATGTCCAGGTCGTGGCAGCACCTACCTTCTCCACGTGGAGAGCTGCCTCGCTGAGCTGACCGCTAAGGCCTTCCTGTTCTCCTGCTCTCCTGACCTTTCAACTCTAACATCGGGTAGAGCTCAGAGTTCACCTGGGGGTCAGGCACCACCCATCTGCCACAGCCACTCGGACCTCCAGCTTCCCAGCCTCCCCGGGGAGGACGATGACTTCACGCTGACTCAGCGTCGCAGGGACTTCCTGTGTGGGCGGGGTTTCAGCGGGGAGGATGACCTCCGGGTGATGCACTTCCTGTCTGACCTCATCAAACAGCACCACGCAGGAAGTGGTCCTCCGGCCCTCCGCTTCTCCTACAGTGCCGCCCCTTTACATAGAAACACCACAACATAGATATACAGCCCTGTCCCTTTACATAGAAACACCACAACATAGATATACAGCCCTGTCCCTTTACATAGAAACACCACAACATAGATATACAGCCCTGTCCCTTTACATAGAAACACCACAACATAGATACACAGCCCTGTCCCTTTACATAGAAACACCACAACATAGATATACAGCCCTGTCCCTTTACATAGAAACACCACAACATAGATATACAGCCCTGTCCCTTTACATAGAAACACCACAACATAGATATACAGCCCTGTCCCTTTACATAGAAACACCACAACATAGATATGCAGCCCTGTCCCTTTACATAGAAACACCACAACATAGATATACAGCCCTGTCCCTTTACATAGAAACACCACAACATAGATATACAGCCCTGTCCCTTTACATAGAAACACCACAACATAGATATACAGCCCTGTCCCTTTACATAGAAACACCACAACATAGATATACAGCCCTGTCCCTTTACATAGAAACACCACAACATAGATATACAGCCCTGTCCCTTTACATAGAAACACCACAACATAGATACACAGCCCTGTCCCTTTACATAGAAACACCACAACATAGATATACAGCCCTGTCCCTTTACATAGAAACACCACAACATAGATACACAGCCCTGTCCCTTTACATAGAAACACCACAACATAGATATACAGCCCTGTCCCTTTACATAGAAACACCACAACATAGATATACAGCCCTGTCCCTTTACATAGAAACACCACAACATAGATATACAGCCCTGTCCCTTTACATAGAAACACCACAACATAGATATACAGCCCTGTCCCTTTGCATAACTAAAGCATTTCTTCCATACTGTATCCTGTCTATACTGTGAAAGGAGAGAGCCAGAGCCTGTTCCCTATATAGTGCACTACATACTAGTAGTGTACTATGTAGGGAATAGTGAGCTGTTTGGGAAGGACCCCTGTGTATGTGAATGGTTCTGTTGCTGAATGTAATCAATGTAAACATAACGTGACACAGCTCTACCTCCAACACTACCTAAACCCCCCCCCCCCAACACCACCTAAAAACCCCCCTCCAACACCACCTAAACCCCCCCCCCCAACACCACCTAAAAACCCCCCTCCAACACCACCTAACCCCCCTCCAACACCACCTAAACACCCCCCCCCCCCCCCCAACACCACCTAAACACCCCCCCCCCCCCTCCAACACCACCTAACCCCCCCCTCCAACACCACCTAAACCCCCCCCCAACACCACCACCTAAACCCCCCCAACACCACCTAAACAACCCCCCCTTCCAACACCACCTAAACCCCCCCCTCCAACACCACCTAAACCCCCCCCTCCAACACCACCTAAACACCCCCCCCTCCAACACCACCTAAACACCCCCCTCCAACACCACCTAAACACCCCCCTCCAACACCACCTAAACACCCCCCCCTCCAACACCACCTAAACACCCCCCCCTCCAACACCACCTAAACACCCCCCCCTCCAACACCACCTAAACACCCCCCTCCAACACCACCTAAACACCCCCCTCCAACACCACCTAAACCCCCCCCTCCAACACCACCTAAACCCCCCCCTCCAACACCACCTAAACACCCCCCCCTCCAACACCACCTAAACCCCCCCCCCCCCCCCCCCCTGTTATGTTGGTGTCGTCTAGCAGATCTGATAGAATCTAGTCCTTCATTTACCCCCCCCCCCCAACACCACCTAAAAACCCCCCTCCAACACCACCTAAACCCCCCCCCCCAACACCACCTAAAAACCCCCCTCCAACACCACCTAACCCCCCTCCAACACCACCTAAACACCCCCCCCCCCCCCCCCCCAACACCACCTAAACCCCCCCCCCCCCCTCCAACACCACCTAACCCCCCCCTCCAACACCACCTAAACCCCCCCCAACACCACCACCTAAACCCCCCCCAACACCACCTAAACAACCCCCCCTTCCAACACCACCTAAACCCCCCCCTCCAACACCACCTAAACCCCCCCCTCCAACACCACCTAAACCCCCCCCTCCAACACCACCTAAACACCCCCCTCCAACACCACCTAAACACCCCCCTCCAACACCACCTAAACACCCCCCCCTCCAACACCACCTAAACACCCCCCCCTCCAACACCACCTAAACACCCCCCCCTCCAACACCACCTAAACACCCCCCCCTCCAACACCACCTAAACACCCCCCCCTCCAACACCACCTAAACACCCCCCTCCAACACCACCTAAACCCCCCCCTCCAACACCACCTAAACACCCCCCCCTCCAACACCACCTAAACACCCCCCCCCCCCCCCCCCCCCCTGTTATGTTGGTGTCGTCTAGCAGATCTGATAGAATCTAGTCCTTCATTTACCCCCCCCCCCCATCACCTTCACAAACTGTCATGTAATGGTCATTGGTGTGTTAATGCAGTGTACTTTTGTGTGCCATGGAAAAATAATTTATTAAAGATTGACATTAGACATGTTTCAACTTGGTGCTAACATGTGTCCTGCCCTTGGTTTGAAAGGCCATGTTTCATGAATGAATTCTCTGTCGTTTTCGACTTTCACACAATACATACTTTTGTCAAGGTGAATACCACATCTTAAGGTCCATATGGATATGTATTACTTTAGAATGAAATCAATATTTTTGTCTCAGGGGTTGTAGAATTTCAGACCATACATATATTTTGTCACGGTGGTTTCAACATCAGTGTCAAAATTTGATGTTCGGCATCAATATTTTTTTTTCTTCTTTTTGGACATTTTTACAAGAAGGGCCTCGTTAGCGCAGTAGGTAGCGCGTCAGTCTCATAATCTGAAGGTCGTGAGTTCGATCCTCACACGGGGCAGCAAAGCTTTTAAAAAGACAGTGTTGGATGAAGTGAAAATTAATTCTCTGTCGTTCTGGACTTTCACACAATACATACTTTTGTCAAGGTGGATACCACATCTTAAGGTCCATATCGATATGTATTACTTTAGAATGAAATCAATCTTTTTGTCTCAGGGGTTGTAGAATTTCAGACCATACATATATTTTGGCAAGGTGGTTTCAAAAATTTGATGTTCGGTATCAATATTTTTTTTTCTTCTTTTTGGACATTTTTACAAGAAGGGCCTCGTTAGCGCAGTAGGTAGCGCGTCAGTCTCATAATCTGAAGGTCGTGAGTTCGATCCTCACACGGGGCAGCAAAGCTTTTAAAAAGAGTGTTGGCTGAAGATGAAGTGAAAATGAATTCACTGTCGTTCTGGACTTTCACACAATACATACTTTTGTCAAGGTGGATACCACATCTTAAGGTCCATATCGATATGTATTACTTTAGAATGAAATCAATCTTTTTGTCTCAGGGGTTGTAGAATTTCAGACCATACATATATTTTGGCACGGTGGTTTCAAAAATTTGATGTTCGGTATCAATATTTTTTTTTCTTCTTTTTGGACATTTTTACAAGAAGGGCCTCGTTAGCGCAGTAGGTAGCGCGTCAGTCTCATAATCTGAAGGTCGTGAGTTCGATCCTCACACGGGGCAGCAAAGCTTTTAAAAAGAGTGTTGGCTGAAGATGAAGTGAAAATTAATTCTCTGTCTTTCTGGACTTTCACACAATACATACTTTTGTCAAGGTGGATACCTCATCTTAAGGTCCATATCGATATGTATTACTTTAGAATGAAATCAATCTTTTTGTCTCAGGGGTTGTAGAATTTCAGACCATACATATATTTTGGAACGGTGGTTCCAACATCAGTGTCAAAATTTGATGTTCGGTATCAATATTTTTTTTTGTTCTTCTTGGACATTTTTACGTGAAGGGCCTCGTTAGCGCAGTAGGTAGCGCGTCAGTCTCATAATCTGAAGGTCGTGAGTTCGATCCTCACACGGGGCAGCAAAGCTTTTAAAAAGACAGTGTTGGATGAAGTGAAAATTAATTCTCTGTCGTTCTGGACTTTCACACAATACATACTTTTGTCAAGGTGGATACCACATCTTAAGGTCCATATCGATATGTATTACTTTAGAATGAAATCAATCTTTTTGTCTCAGGGGTTGTAGAATTTCAGACCATACATATATTTTGGCACGGTGGTTTCAAAAATTTGATGTTCGGTATCAATATTTTTTTTCTTCTTTTTGGACATTTTTACAAGAAGGGCCTCGTTAGCGCAGTAGGTAGCGCGTCAGTCTCATAATCTGAAGGTCGTGAGTTCGATCCTCACACGGGGCAGCAACGCTTTTAAAAAGAGTGTTGGCTGAAGATGAAGTGAAAATGAATTCACTGTCGTTCTGGACTTTCACACAATACATACTTTTGTCAAGGTGGATACCACATCTTAAGGTCCATATCGATATGTATTACTTTAGAATGAAATCTATCTTTTTGTCTCAGGGGTTGTAGAATTTCAGACCATACATATATTTTGGCACGGTGGTTTCAAAAATTTGATGTTCGGTATCAATATTTTTTTTTCTTCTTTTTGGACATTTTTACAAGAAGGGCCTCGTTAGCGCAGTAGGTAGCGCGTCAGTCTCATAATCTGAAGGTCGTGAGTTCGATCCTCACACGGGGCAGCAAAGCTTTTAAAAAGAGTGTTGGCTGAAGATGAAGTGAAAATTAATTCACTCTCTTTCTGGACTTTCACACAATACATACTTTTGTCAAGGTGGATACCTCATCTTAAGGTCCATATCGATATGTATTACTTTAGAATGAAATCAATCTTTTTGTCTCAGGGGTTGTAGAATTTCAGACCATACATATATTTTGGCACGGTGGTTTCAAAAATTTGATGTTCGGTATCAATATTTTTTTTTCTTCTTTTTGGACATTTTTACAAGAAGGGCCTCGTTAGCGCAGTAGGTAGCGCGTCAGTCTCATAATCTGAAGGTCGTGAGTTCGATCCTCACACGGGGCAGCAAAGCATTTAAAAAGAGTGTTGGCTGAAGATGAAGTGAAAATGAATTCACTGTTGTTCTGGACTTTCACACAATACATACTTTTGTCAAGGTGGATACCACATCTTAAGGTCCATATCGATATGTATTACTTTAGAATGAAATCAATCTTTTTGTCTCAGGGGTTGTAGAATTTCAGACCATACATATATTTTGGCACGGTGGTTTCAAAAATTTGATGTTCGGTATCAATATTTTTTTTCTTCTTTTTGGACATTTTTACAAGAAGGGCCTCGTTAGCGCAGTAGGTAGCGCGTCAGTCTCATAATCTGAAGGTCGTGAGTTCGATCCTCACACGGGGCAGCAAAGCTTTTAAAAAGACAGTGTTGGATGAAGTGAAAATTAATTCTCTGTCGTTCTGGACTTTCACACAATACATACTTTTGTCAAGGTGGATACCACATCTTAAGGTCCATATCGATATGTATTACTTTAGAATGAAATCAATCTTTTTGTCTCAGGGGTTGTAGAATTTCAGACCATACATATATTTTGGAACGGTGGTTTCAACATCAGTGTCAAAATTTGATGTTCGGTATCAATATTTTTTTTTCTTCTTTTTGGACATTTTTGCAAGAAGGGCCTCGTTAGTGCAGTAGGTAGCGCGTCAGTCTCATAATCTGAAGGTCGTGAGTTCGATCCTCACACGGGGCAGCAAAGCTTTTAAAAAGAGTGTTGGCTGAAGATGAAGTGAAAATTAATTCACTGTCTTTCTGGACTTTCACACAATACATACTTTTGTCAAGGTGGATACCTCATCTTAAGGTCCATATCGATATGTATTACTTTAGAATGAAATCAATCTTTTTGTCTCAGGGGTTGTAGAATTTCAGACCATACATATATTTTGGAACGGTGGTTTCAACATCAGTGTCAAAATTTGATGTTCGGTATCAATATTTTTTTTTGTTCTTCTTGGACATTTTTACGTGAAGGGCCTCGTTAGCGCAGTAGGTAGCGCGTCAGTCTCATAATCTGAAGGTCGTGAGTTCGATCCTCACACGGGGCAGCAAAGCTTTTAAAAAGACAGTGTTGGATGAAGTGAAAATTAATTCTCTGTCGTTCTGGACTTTCACACAATACATACTTTTGTCAAGGTGGATACCACATCTTAAGGTCCATATCGATATGTATTACTTTAGAATGAAATCAATCTTTTTGTCTCAGGGGTTGTAGAATTTCAGACCATACATATATTTTGGCACGGTGGTTTCAAAAATTTGATGTTCGGTATCAATATTTTTTTTTCTTCTTTTTGGACATTTTTACAAGAAGGGCCTCGTTAGCGCAGTAGGTAGCGCGTCAGTCTCATAATCTGAAGGTCGTGAGTTCGATCCTCACACGGGGCAGCAAAGCTTTTAAAAAGAGTGTTGGCTGAAGATGAAGTGAAAATTAATTCACTGTCTTTCTGGACTTTCACACAATACATACTTTTGTCAAGGTGGATACCTCATCTTAAGGTCCATATCGATATGTATTACTTTAGAATGAAATCAATCTTTTTGTCTCAGGGGTTGTAGAATTTCAGACCATACATATATTTTGGCACGGTGGTTTCAAAAATTTGATGTTCGGTATCAATATTTTTTTTTCTTCTTTTTGGACATTTTTACAAGAAGGGCCTCGTTAGCGCAGTAGGTAGCGCGTCAGTCTCATAATCTGAAGGTCCTGAGTTCGATCCTCACACGGGGCAGCAAAGCTTTTAAAAAGAGTGTTGGCTGAAGATGAAGTGAAAATGAATTCACTGTCGTTCTGGACTTTCACACAATACATACTTTTGTCAAGGTGGATACCAAATCTTAAGGTCCATATCGATATGTATTACTTTAGAATGAAATCTATCTTTTTGTCTCAGGGGTTGTAGAATTTCAGACCATACATATATTTTGGCACGGTGGTTTCAAAAATTTGATGTTCGGTATCAATATTTTTTTTTCTTCTTTTTGGACATTTTTACAAGAAGGGCCTCGTTAGCGCAGTAGGTAGCGCGTCAGTCTCATAATCTGAAGGTCGTGAGTTCGATCCTCACACGGGGCAGCAAAGCTTTTAAAAAGACAGTGTTGGATGAAGTGAAAATGAATTCACTGTCGTTCTGGACTTTCACACAATACATACTTTTGTCAAGGTGGATACCACATCTTAAGGTCCATATCGATATGTATTACTTTAGAATGAAATCAATCTTTTTGTCTCAGGGGTTGTAGAATTTCAGACCATACATATATTTTGGAACGGTGGTTTCAACATCAGTGTCAAAATTTGATGTTCGGTATCAATATTTTTTTTTCTTCTTTTTGGACATTTTTACAAGAAGGGCCTCGTTAGCGCAGTAGGTAGCGCGTCAGTCTCATAATCTGAAGGTCGTGAGTTCGATCCTCACACTGGGCAGCAAAGCTTTTAAAAAGAGTGTTGGCTGAAGATGAAGTGAAAATTAATTCACTCTCTTTCTGGACTTTCACACAATACATACTTTTGTCAAGGTGGATACCTCATCTTAAGGTCCATATCGATATGTATTACTTTAGAATGAAATCAATCTTTTTGTCTCAGGGGTTGTAGAATTTCAGACCATACATATATTTTGGAACGGTGGTTCCAACATCAGTGTCAAAATTTGATGTTCGGTATCAATATTTTTTTTTGTTCTTCTTGGACATTTTTACATGAAGGGCCTCGTTAGCGCAGTAGGTAGCGCGTCAGTCTCATAATCTGAAGGTCGTGAGTTCGATCCTCACACGGGGCAGCAAAGCTTTTAAAAAGACAGTGTTGGATGAAGTGAAAATTAATTCTCTGTCGTTTTGGACTTTCACACAATACATACTTTTGTCAAGGTGGATACCACATCTTAAGGTCCATATCGATATGTATTACTTTAGAATGAAATCAATCTTTTTGTCTCAGGGGTTGTAGAATTTCAGACCATACATATATTTTGGCACGGTGGTTTCAAAAATTTGATGTTCGGTATCAATATTTTTTTTTCTTCTTTTTGGACATTTTTACAAGAAGGGCCTCGTTAGCGCAGTAGGTAGCGCGTCAGTCTCATAATCTGAAGGTCGTGAGTTCGATCCTCACACGGGGCAGCAAAGCATTTAAAAAGAGTGTTGGCTGAAGATGAAGTGAAAATTAATTCACTGTTGTTCTGGACTTTCACACAATACATACTTTTGTCAAGGTGGATACCACATCTTAAGGCCCATATCGATATGTATTACTTTAGAATGAAATCAATCTTTTTGTCTCAGGGGTTGTAGAATTTCAGACCATACATATATTTTGGCACGGTGGTTTCAAAAATTTGATGTTCGGTATCAATATTTTTTTTTCTTCTTTTTGGACATTTTTACAAGAAGGGCCTCGTTAGCGCAGTAGGTAGCGCGTCAGTCTCATAATCTGAAGGTCGTGAGTTCGATCCTCACACGGGGCAGCAAAGCTTTTAAAAAGAGTGTTGGCTGAAGATGAAGTGAAAATTAATTCACTGTCTTTCTGGACTTTCACACAATACATACTTTTGTCAAGGTGGATACCTCATCTTAAGGTCCATATCGATATGTATTACTTTAGAATGAAATCAATCTTTTTGTCTCAGGGGTTGTAGAATTTCAGACCATACATATATTTTGGCACGGTGGTTTCAAAAATTTGATGTTCGGTATCAATATTTTTTTTTCTTCTTTTTGGACATTTTTACAAGAAGGGCCTCGTTAGCGCAGTAGGTAGCGCGTCAGTCTCATAATCTGAAGGTCCTGAGTTCGATCCTCACACGGGGCAGCAAAGCTTTTAAAAAGAGTGTTGGCTGAAGATGAAGTGAAAATGAATTCACTGTCGTTCTGGACTTTCACACAATACATACTTTTGTCAAGGTGGATACCAAATCTTAAGGTCCATATCGATATGTATTACTTTAGAATGAAATCTATCTTTTTGTCTCAGGGGTTGTAGAATTTCAGACCATACATATATTTTGGCACGGTGGTTTCAAAAATTTGATGTTCGGTATCAATATTTTTTTTTCTTCTTTTTGGACATTTTTACAAGAAGGGCCTCGTTAGCGCAGTAGGTAGCGCGTCAGTCTCATAATCTGAAGGTCGTGAGTTCGATCCTCACACGGGGCAGCAAAGCTTTTAAAAAGACAGTGTTGGATGAAGTGAAAATTAATTCTCTGTCGTTCTGGACTTTCACACAATACATACTTTTGTCAAGGTGGATACCACATCTTAAGGTCCATATCGATATGTATTACTTTAGAATGAAATCAATCTTTTTGTCTCAGGGGTTGTAGAATTTCAGACCATACATATATTTTGGAACGGTGGTTTCAACATCAGTGTCAAAATTTGATGTTCGGTATCAATATTTTTTTTTCTTCTTTTTGGACATTTTTGCAAGAAGGGCCTCGTTAGTGCAGTAGGTAGCGCGTCAGTCTCATAATCTGAAGGTCGTGAGTTCGATCCTCACACGGGGCAGCAAAGCTTTTAAAAAGAGTGTTGGCTGAAGATGAAGTGAAAATTAATTCACTGTCTTTCTGGACTTTCACACAATACATACTTTTGTCAAGGTGGATACCTCATCTTAAGGTCCATATCGATATGTATTACTTTAGAATGAAATCAATCTTTTTGTCTCAGGGGTTGTAGAATTTCAGACCAGACATATATTTTGGAACGGTGGTTCCAACATCAGTGTCAAAATTTGATGTTCGGTATCAATATTTTTTTTTGTTCTTCTTGGACATTTTTACGTGAAGGGCCTCGTTAGCGCAGTAGGTAGCGCGTCAGTCTCATAATCTGAAGGTCGTGAGTTCGATCCTCACACGGGGCAGCAAAGCTTTTAAAAAGACAGTGTTGGATGAAGTGAAAATTAATTCTCTGTCGTTCTGGACTTTCACACAATACATACTTTTGTCAAGGTGGATACCACATCTTAAGGTCCATATCGATATGTATTACTTTAGAATGAAATCAATATTTTTGTCTCAGGGGTTGTAGAATTTCAGACCATACATATATTTTGGCACGGTGGTTTCAACATCAGTGTCAAAATTTGATGTTCGGTATCAATATTTTTTTTTCTTCTTTTTGGACATTTTTGCAAGAAGGGCCTCGTTAGCGCAGTAGGTAGCGCGTCAGTCTCATAATCTGAAGGTCGTGAGTTCGATCCTCACACAGGGCAGCAAAGCTTTTAAAAAGAGTGTTGGCTGAAGATGAAGTGAAAATTAATTCACTGTCTTTCTGGACTTTCACACAATACCTACTTTTGTCAAGGTGGATACCTCATCTTAAGGTCCATATCGATATGTATTACTTTTGTCAAGGTGGATACCACATCTTAAGGTCCATATCGATATGTATTACTTTAGAATGAAATCAATCTTTTTGTCTCAGGGGTTGTAGAATTTCAGACCATACATATATTTTGGCACGGTGGTTTCAAAAATTTGATGTTCGGTATCAATATTTTTTTTTCTTCTTTTTGGACATTTTTACAAGAAGGGCCTCGTTAGCGCAGTAGGTAGCGCGTCAGTCTCATAATCTGAAGGTCGTGAGTTCGATCCTCACACGGGGCAGCAAAGCATTTAAAAAGAGTGTTGGCTGAAAATGAATTCACTGTTGTTCTGGACTTTCACACAATACATACTTTTGTCAAGGTGGATACCACATCTTAAGGTCCATATCGATATGTATTACTTTAGAATGAAATCAATCTTTTTGTCTCAGGGGTTGTAGAATTTCAGACCATACATATATTTTGGCACGGTGGTTTCAAAAATTTGATGTTCGGTATCAATATTTTTTTTTCTTCTTTTTGGACATTTTTACAAGAAGGGCCTCGTTAGCGCAGTAGGTAGCGCGTCAGTCTCATAATCTGAAGGTCGTGAGTTCGATCCTCACACGGGGCAGCAAAGCTTTTAAAAAGAGTGTTGGCTGAAGATGAAGTGAAAATTAATTCACTGTCTTTCTGGACTTTCACACAATACATACTTTTGTCAAGGTGGATACCTCATCTTAAGGTCCATATCGATATGTATTACTTTAGAATGAAATCAATCTTTTTGTCTCAGGGGTTGTAGAATTTCAGACCATACATATATTTTGGCACGGTGGTTTCAAAAATTTGATGTTCGGTATCAATATTTTTTTTTCTTCTTTTTGGACATTTTTACAAGAAGGGCCTCGTTAGCGCAGTAGGTAGCGCGTCAGTCTCATAATCTGAAGGTCCTGAGTTCGATCCTCACACGGGGCAGCAAAGCTTTTAAAAAGAGTGTTGGCTGAAGATGAAGTGAAAATGAATTCACTGTCGTTCTGGACTTTCACACAATACATACTTTTGTCAAGGTGGATACCAAATCTTAAGGTCCATATCGATATGTATTACTTTAGAATGAAATCTATCTTTTTGTCTCAGGGGTTGTAGAATTTCAGACCATACATATATTTTGGCACGGTGGTTTCAAAAATTTGATGTTCGGTATCAATATTTTTTTTTCTTCTTTTTGGACATTTTTACAAGAAGGGCCTCGTTAGCGCAGTAGGTAGCGCGTCAGTCTCATAATCTGAAGGTCGTGAGTTCGATCCTCACACGGGGCAGCAAAGCTTTTAAAAAGACAGTGTTGGATGAAGTGAAAATTAATTCTCTGTCGTTCTGGACTTTCACACAATACATACTTTTGTCAAGGTGGATACCACATCTTAAGGTCCATATCGATATGTATTACTTTAGAATGAAATCAATCTTTTTGTCTCAGGGGTTGTAGAATTTCAGACCATACATATATTTTGGAACGGTGGTTTCAACATCAGTGTCAAAATTTGATGTTCGGTATCAATATTTTTTTTTCTTCTTTTTGGACATTTTTGCAAGAAGGGCCTCGTTAGTGCAGTAGGTAGCGCGTCAGTCTCATAATCTGAAGGTCGTGAGTTCGATCCTCACACGGGGCAGCAAAGCTTTTAAAAAGAGTGTTGGCTGAAGATGAAGTGAAAATTAATTCACTGTCTTTCTGGACTTTCACACAATACATACTTTTGTCAAGGTGGATACCTCATCTGAAGGTCCATATCGATATGTATTACTTTAGAATGAAATCAATCTTTTTGTCTCAGGGGTTGTAGAATTTCAGACCAGACATATATTTTGGAACGGTGGTTCCAACATCAGTGTCAAAATTTGATGTTCGGTATCAATATTTTTTTTTGTTCTTCTTGGACATTTTTACGTGAAGGGCCTCGTTAGCGCAGTAGGTAGCGCGTCAGTCTCATAATCTGAAGGTCGTGAGTTCGATCCTCACACGGGGCAGCAAAGCTTTTAAAAAGACAGTGTTGGATGAAGTGAAAATTAATTCTCTGTCGTTCTGGACTTTCACACAATACATACTTTTGTC
The DNA here is from genome assembly GCF_045791955.1 of Oncorhynchus clarkii lewisi. Classification (NCBI taxonomy): domain Eukaryota; kingdom Metazoa; phylum Chordata; class Actinopteri; order Salmoniformes; family Salmonidae; genus Oncorhynchus; species Oncorhynchus clarkii. The sequence continues at coordinate 286,531 of NC_092159.1, read as the reverse complement.
AAGGTGGATACCACATCTTAAGGTCCATATCGATATGTATTACTTTAGAATGAAATCAATCTTTTTGTCTCAGGGGTTGTAGAATTTCAGACCATACATATATTTTGGCACGGTGGTTTCAACATCAGTGTCAAAATTTGATGTTCGGTATCAATATTTTTTTTTCTTCTTTTTGGACATTTTTGCAAGAAGGGCCTCGTTAGCGCAGTAGGTAGCGCGTCAGTCTCATAATCTGAAGGTCGTGAGTTCGATCCTCACACAGGGCAGCAAAGCTTTTAAAAAGAGTGTTGGCTGAAGATGAAGTGAAAATTAATTCACTGTCTTTCTGGACTTTCACACAATACCTACTTTTGTCAAGGTGGATACCTCATCTTAAGGTCCATATCGATATGTATTACTTTTGTCAAGGTGGATACCACATCTTAAGGTCCATATCGATATGTATTACTTTAGAATGAAATCAATCTTTTTGTCTCAGGGGTTGTAGAATTTCAGACCATACATATATTTTGGAACGGTGGTTTCAACATCAGTGTCAAAATTTGATGTTCGGTATCAATATTTTTTTTTCTTCTTTTTGGACATTTTTGCAAGAAGGGCCTCGTTAGCGCAGTAGGTAGCGTGTCAGTCTCATAATCTGAAGGTCGTGAGTTCGATCCTCACACGGGGCAGCAAAGCTTTTAAAAAGAGTGTTGGCTGAAGATGAAGTGAAAATTAATTCACTGTCGTTCTGGACTTTCACACAATACATACTTTTGTCAAGGTGGATACCACATCTTAAGGTCCATATCGATATGTATTACTTTAGAATGAAATCTATCTTTTTGTCTCAGGGGTTGTAGAATTTCAGACCATACATATATTTTGGAACGGTGGTTTCAACATCAGTGTCAAAATTTGATGTTCGGTATCAATATTTTTTTTTCTTCTTTTTGGACACTTTTGAAAGAAGGGCCTCGTTAGCGCAGTAGGTAGCGCGTCAGTCTCATAATCTGAAGGTCGTGAGTTCGATCCTCACACGGGGCAGCAAAGCTTTTAAAAAGAGTGTTGGCTGAAGATGAAGTGAAAATGAATTCACTGTTGTTCTGGACTTACACACAATACATACTTTTGTCAAGGTGGATACCACATCTTAAGGTCCATATCGATATGTATTACTTTAGAATGAAATCAATCTTTTTGTCTCAGGGGTTGTAGAATTTCAGACCATACATATATTTTGGCACGGTGGTTTCAAAAATTTGATGTTCGGTATCGATATTTTTTTTCCTTCTTTTTGGACATTTTTGCAAGAAGGGCCTCGTTAGCGCAGTAGGTAGCGCGTCAGTCTCATAATCTGAAGGTCGTGAGTTCGATCCTCACACGGGGCAGCAAAACTTTTAAAAAGAGTGTTGGCTGAAGATGAAGTGAAAATGAATTCACTGTCGTTCTGGACTTTCACACAATACATACTTTTGTCAAGGTGGATACCACATCTTAAGGTCCATATCGATATGTATTACTTTAGAATGAAATCTATCTTTTTGTCTCAGGGGTTGTAGAATTTCAGACCATACATATATTTTGGCACGGTGGTTTCAAAAATTTGATGTTCGGTATCGATATTTTTTTTTCTTATTTTTGGACACTTTTGAAAGAAGGGCCTCGTTAGCGCAGTAGGTAGCGCGTCAGTCTCATAATCTGAAGGTCGTGAGTTCGATCCTCACACGGGGCAGCAAAGCTTTTAAAAAGACAGTGTTGGATGAAGTGAAAATTAATTCTCTGTCGTTCTGGACTTTCACACAATACATACTTTTGTCAAGGTGGATACCACATCTTAAGGTCCATATCGATATGTATTACTTTAGAATGAAATCAATCTTTTTGTCTCAGGGGTTGTAGAATTTCAGACCATACATATATTTTGGCACGGTGGTTTCAACATCAGTGTCAAAATTTGATGTTCGGTATCAATATTTTTTTTTCTTCTTTTTGGACATTTTTGCAAGAAGGGCCTCGTTAGCGCAGTAGGTAGCGCGTCAGTCTCATAATCTGAAGGTCGTGAGTTCGATCCTCACACAGGGCAGCAAAGCTTTTAAAAAGAGTGTTGGCTGAAGATGAAGTGAAAATTAATTCACTGTCTTTCTGGACTTTCACACAATACCTACTTTTGTCAAGGTGGATACCTCATCTTAAGGTCCATATCGATATGTATTACTTTTGTCAAGGTGGATACCACATCTTAAGGTCCATATCGATATGTATTACTTTAGAATGAAATCAATCTTTTTGTCTCAGGGGTTGTAGAATTTCAGACCATACATATATTTTGGAACGGTGGTTTCAACATCAGTGTCAAAATTTGATGTTCGGTATCAATATTTTTTTTTCTTCTTTTTGGACATTTTTGCAAGAAGGGCCTCGTTAGCGCAGTAGGTAGCGTGTCAGTCTCATAATCTGAAGGTCGTGAGTTCGATCCTCACACGGGGCAGCAAAGCTTTTAAAAAGAGTGTTGGCTGAAGATGAAGTGAAAATTAATTCACTGTCGTTCTGGACTTTCACACAATACATACTTTTGTCAAGGTGGATACCACATCTTAAGGTCCATATCGATATGTATTACTTTAGAATGAAATCTATCTTTTTGTCTCAGGGGTTGTAGAATTTCAGACCATACATATATTTTGGAACGGTGGTTTCAACATCAGTGTCAAAATTTGATGTTCGGTATCAATATTTTTTTTTCTTCTTTTTGGACACTTTTGAAAGAAGGGCCTCGTTAGCGCAGTAGGTAGCGCGTCAGTCTCATAATCTGAAGGTCGTGAGTTCGATCCTCACACGGGGCAGCAAAGCTTTTAAAAAGAGTGTTGGCTGAAGATGAAGTGAAAATGAATTCACTGTTGTTCTGGACTTACACACAATACATACTTTTGTCAAGGTGGATACCACATCTTAAGGTCCATATCGATATGTATTACTTTAGAATGAAATCAATCTTTTTGTCTCAGGGGTTGTAGAATTTCAGACCATACATATATTTTGGCACGGTGGTTTCAAAAATTTGATGTTCGGTATCGATATTTTTTTTCCTTCTTTTTGGACATTTTTGCAAGAAGGGCCTCGTTAGCGCAGTAGGTAGCGCGTCAGTCTCATAATCTGAAGGTCGTGAGTTCGATCCTCACACGGGGCAGCAAAACTTTTAAAAAGAGTGTTGGCTGAAGATGAAGTGAAAATGAATTCACTGTCGTTCTGGACTTTCACACAATACATACTTTTGTCAAGGTGGATACCACATCTTAAGGTCCATATCGATATGTATTACTTTAGAATGAAATCTATCTTTTTGTCTCAGGGGTTGTAGAATTTCAGACCATACATATATTTTGGCACGGTGGTTTCAAAAATTTGATGTTCGGTATCGATATTTTTTTTTCTTATTTTTGGACACTTTTGAAAGAAGGGCCTCGTTAGCGCAGTAGGTAGCGCGTCAGTCTCATAATCTGAAGGTCGTGAGTTCGATCCTCACACGGGGCAGCAAAGCTTTTAAAAAGAGTGTTGGCTGAAGATGAAGTGAAAATGAATTCACTGTCGTTCTGGACTTTCACACAATACATACTTTTGTCAAGGTGGATACCAAATCTTAAGGTCCATATCGATATGTATTACTTTAGAATGAAATCTATCTTTTTGTCTCAGGGGTTGTAGAATTTCAGACCATACATATATTTTGGCACGGTGGTTTCAAAAATTTGATGTTCGGTATCAATATTTTTTTTTCTTCTTTTTGGACATTTTTACAAGAAGGGCCTCGTTAGCGCAGTAGGTAGCGCGTCAGTCTCATAATCTGAAGGTCCTGAGTTCGATCCTCACACGGGGCAGCAAAGCTTTTAAAAAGACAGTGTTGGATGAAGTGAAAATTAATTCTCTGTCGTTCTGGACTTTCACACAATACATACTTTTGTCAAGGTGGATACCACATCTTAAGGTCCATATCGATATGTATTACTTTAGAATGAAATCAATCTTTTTGTCTCAGGGGTTGTAGAATTTCAGACCATACATATATTTTGGAACGGTGGTTTCAACATCAGTGTCAAAATTTGATGTTCGGTATCAATATTTTTTTTTCTTCTTTTTGGACATTTTTGCAAGAAGGGCCTCGTTAGTGCAGTAGGTAGCGCGTCAGTCTCATAATCTGAAGGTCGTGAGTTCGATCCTCACACGGGGCAGCAAAGCTTTTAAAAAGAGTGTTGGCTGAAGATGAAGTGAAAATTAATTCACTGTCTTTCTGGACTTTCACACAATACATACTTTTGTCAAGGTGGATACCTCATCTTAAGGTCCATATCGATATGTATTACTTTAGAATGAAATCAATCTTTTTGTCTCAGGGGTTGTAGAATTTCAGACCAGACATATATTTTGGAACGGTGGTTCCAACATCAGTGTCAAAATTTGATGTTCGGTATCAATATTTTTTTTTGTTCTTCTTGGACATTTTTACGTGAAGGGCCTCGTTAGCGCAGTAGGTAGCGCGTCAGTCTCATAATCTGAAGGTCGTGAGTTCGATCCTCACACGGGGCAGCAAAGCTTTTAAAAAGACAGTGTTGGATGAAGTGAAAATTAATTCTCTGTCGTTCTGGACTTTCACACAATACATACTTTTGTCAAGGTGGATACCACATCTTAAGGTCCATATCGATATGTATTACTTTAGAATGAAATCAATCTTTTTGTCTCAGGGGTTGTAGAATTTCAGACCATACATATATTTTGGCACGGTGGTTTCAACATCAGTGTCAAAATTTGATGTTCGGTATCAATATTTTTTTTTCTTCTTTTTGGACATTTTTGCAAGAAGGGCCTCGTTAGCGCAGTAGGTAGCGCGTCAGTCTCATAATCTGAAGGTCGTGAGTTCGATCCTCACACAGGGCAGCAAAGCTTTTAAAAAGAGTGTTGGCTGAAGATGAAGTGAAAATTAATTCACTGTCTTTCTGGACTTTCACACAATACCTACTTTTGTCAAGGTGGATACCTCATCTTAAGGTCCATATCGATATGTATTACTTTTGTCAAGGTGGATACCACATCTTAAGGTCCATATCGATATGTATTACTTTAGAATGAAATCAATCTTTTTGTCTCAGGGGTTGTAGAATTTCAGACCATACATATATTTTGGCACGGTGGTTTCAAAAATTTGATGTTCGGTATCAATATTTTTTTTTCTTCTTTTTGGACATTTTTACAAGAAGGGCCTCGTTAGCGCAGTAGGTAGCGCGTCAGTCTCATAATCTGAAGGTCGTGAGTTCGATCCTCACACGGGGCAGCAAAGCATTTAAAAAGAGTGTTGGCTGAAGATGAAGTGAAAATGAATTCACTGTTGTTCTGGACTTTCACACAATACATACTTTTGTCAAGGTGGATACCACATCTTAAGGTCCATATCGATATGTATTACTTTAGAATGAAATCAATCTTTTTGTCTCAGGGGTTGTAGAATTTCAGACCATACATATATTTTGGCACGGTGGTTTCAAAAATTTGATGTTCGGTATCAATATTTTTTTTTCTTCTTTTTGGACATTTTTACAAGAAGGGCCTCGTTAGCGCAGTAGGTAGCGCGTCAGTCTCATAATCTGAAGGTCGTGAGTTCGATCCTCACACGGGGCAGCAAAGCTTTTAAAAAGAGTGTTGGCTGAAGATGAAGTGAAAATGAATTCACTGTCGTTCTGGACTTTCACACAATACATACTTTTGTCAAGGTGGATACCACATCTTAAGGTCCATATCGATATGTATTACTTTAGAATGAAATCAATCTTTTTGTCTCAGGGGTTGTAGAATTTCAGACCATACATATATTTTGGAACGGTGGTTTCAACATCAGTGTCAAAATTTGATGTTCGGTATCAATATTTTTTTTTCTTCTTTTTGGACATTTTTGCAAGAAGGGCCTCGTTAGCGCAGTAGGTAGCGCGTCAGTCTCATAATCTGAAGGTCGTGAGTTCGATCCTCACACAGGGCAGCAAAGCTTTTAAAAAGAGTGTTGGCTGAAGATGAAGTGAAAATTAATTCACTGTCTTTCTGGACTTTCACACAATACCTACTTTTGTCAAGGTGGATACCTCATCTTAAGGTCCATATCGATATGTATTACTTTTGTCAAGGTGGATACCACATCTTAAGGTCCATATCGATATGTATTACTTTAGAATGAAATCAATCTTTTTGTCTCAGGGGTTGTAGAATTTCAGACCATACATATATTTTGGCACGGTGGTTTCAAAAATTTGATGTTCGGTATCAATATTTTTTTTTCTTCTTTTTGGACATTTTTACAAGAAGGGCCTCGTTAGCGCAGTAGGTAGCGCGTCAGTCTCATAATCTGAAGGTCGTGAGTTCGATCCTCACACGGGGCAGCAAAGCATTTAAAAAGAGTGTTGGCTGAAGATGAAGTGAAAATGAATTCACTGTTGTTCTGGACTTTCACACAATACATACTTTTGTCAAGGTGGATACCACATCTTAAGGTCCATATCGATATGTATTACTTTAGAATGAAATCAATCTTTTTGTCTCAGGGGTTGTAGAATTTCAGACCATACATATATTTTGGCACGGTGGTTTCAAAAATTTGATGTTCGGTATCAATATTTTTTTTTCTTCTTTTTGGACATTTTTACAAGAAGGGCCTCGTTAGCGCAGTAGGTAGCGCGTCAGTCTCATAATCTGAAGGTCGTGAGTTCGATCCTCACACGGGGCAGCAAAGCTTTTAAAAAGAGTGTTGGCTGAAGATGAAGTGAAAATTAATTCACTGTCTTTCTGGACTTTCACACAATACATACTTTTGTCAAGGTGGATACCTCATCTTAAGGTCCATATCGATATGTATTACTTTAGAATGAAATCAATCTTTTTGTCTCAGGGGTTGTAGAATTTCAGACCATACATATATTTTGGCACGGTGGTTTCAAAAATTTGATGTTCGGTATCAATATTTTTTTTTCTTATTTTTGGACACTTTTGAAAGAAGGGCCTCGTTAGCGCAGTAGGTAGCGCGTCAGTCTCATAATCTGAAGGTCGTGAGTTCGATCCTCACACGGGGCAGCAAAGCCTTTAAAAAGAGTGTTGGCTGAAGATGAAGTGAAAATGAATTCACTGTCGTTCTGGACTTTCACACAATACATACTTTTGTCAAGGTGGATACCACATCTTAAGGTCCATATCGATATGTATTACTTTAGAATGAAATCAATCTTTTTGTCTCAGGGGTTGTAGAATTTCAGACCATACATATATTTTGGCACGGTGGTTTCAACATCAGTGTCAAAATTTGATGTTCGGTATCAATATTTTTTTTTCTTATTTTTGGACACTTTTGAAAGTAGGGCCTCGTTAGCGCAGTAGGTAGCGCGTCAGTCTCATAATCTGAAGGTCGTGAGTTCGATCCTCACACGGGGCAGCAAAGCTTTTAAAACAAGTGTTGGCTGAAGGTGAAAATGAATTCACTGTCGTTCTGGACTTTCACACAATACATACTTTTGTCAAGGTGGATACCACATCTTAAGGTCCATATCGATATGTATTACTTTAGAATGAAATCAATCTTTTTGTCTCAGGGGTTGTAGAATTTCAGACCATACATATATTTTGGCACGGTGGTTTAAAAAATTTGATGTTCGGTATCAATATCTTTTTTCCTTCTTTTTGGACATTTTTGCAAGAAGGGCCTCGTTAGCGCAGTAGGTAGCGCGTCAGTCTCATAATCTGAAGGTCGTGAGTTCGATCCTCACACGGGGCAGCAAAGCTTTTAAAAAGAGTGTTGGCTGAAGATGAAGTAAAAATGAATTCACTGTCGTTCTGGACTTTCACACAATACATACTTTTGTCAAGGTGGATACCACATCTTAAGGTCCATATCGATATGTATTACTTTAGAATGAAATCAATCTTTTTGTCTCAGGGGTTGTAGAATTTCAGACCATACATATATTTTGGCACGGTGGTTTCAAAAATTTGATGTTCGGTATCAATATTTTTTTTTCTTCTTTTTGGACATTTTTGGAAGGAGGGCCTCGTTAGCGCAGTAGGTAGCGTGTCAGTCTCATAATCTGAAGGTCGTGAGTTGGATCCTCACACGGGGCAGCAAAGCTTTTAAAAAGAGTGTTGGCTGAAGATGAAGTGAAAATTAATTCACTGTCGTTCTGGACTTTCACACAATACATACTTTTGTCAAGGTGGATACCACATCTTAAGGTCCATATCGATATGTATTACTTTAGAATGAAATCTATCTTTTTGTCTCAGGGGTTGTAGAATTTCAGACCATACATATATTTTGGCACGGTGGTTTCAAAAATTTGATGTTCGGTATCGATATTTTTTTTTCTTATTTTTGGACACTTTTGAAAGAAGGGCCTCGTTAGCGCAGTAGGTAGCGCGTCAGTCTCATAATCTAAAGGTCGTGAGTTCGATCCTCACACGGGGCAGCAAAGCTTTTAAAAAGAGTGTTGGCTGAAGATGAAGTGAAAATGAATTCACTGTTGTTCTGGACTTTCACACAATACATACTTTTGTCAAGGTGGATACCACATCTTAAGGTCCATATCGATATGTATTACTTTAGAATGAAATCAATCTTTTTGTCTCAGGGGTTGTAGAATTTCAGACCATACATATATTTTGGAACGGTGGTTTCAACATCAGTGTCAAAATTTGATGTTCGGTATCAATATTTTTTTTTCTTCTTTTTGGACATTTTTGCAAGAAGGGCCTCGTTAGCGCAGTAGGTAGCGCGTCAGTCTCATAATCTGAAGGTCGTGAGTTCGATCCTCACACGGGGCAGCAAAGCTTTTAAAAAGAGTGTTGGCTGAAGATGAAGTGAAAATTAATTCACTGTCTTTCTGGACTTTCACACAATACATACTTTTGTCAAGGTGGATACCTCATCTTAAGGTCCATATCGATATGTATTACTTTAGAATGAAATCAATCTTTTTGTCTCAGGGGTTGTAGAATTTCAGACCATACATATATTTTGGAACGGTGGTTCCAACATCAGTGTCAAAATTTGATGTTCGGTATCAATATTTTTTTTTGTTCTTCTTGGACATTTTTACATGAAGGGCCTCGTTAGCGCAGTAGGTAGCGCGTCAGTCTCATAATCTGAAGGTCGTGAGTTCGATCCTCACACGGGGCAGCAAAGCTTTTAAAAAGAGTGTTGGCTGAAGATGAAGTGAAAATTAATTCACTGTCGTTCTGGACTTTCACACAATACATACTTTTGTCAAGGTGGATACCACATCTTAAGGTCCATATCGATATGTATTACTTTAGAATGAAATCTATCTTTTTGTCTCAGGGGTTGTAGAATTTCAGACCATACATATATTTTGGCACGGTGGTTTCAAAAATTTGATGTTCGGTATCGATATTTTTTTTCCTTCTTTTTGGACATTTTTGCAAGAAGGGCCTCGTTAGCGCAGTAGGTAGCGCGTCAGTCTCATAATCTGAAGGTCGTGAGTTCGATCCTCACACGGGGCAGCAAAACTTTTAAAAAGAGTGTTGGCTGAAGATGAAGTGAAAATGAATTCACTGTCGTTCTGGACTTTCACACAATACATACTTTTGTCAAGGTGGATACCACATCTTAAGGTCCATATCGATATGTATTACTTTAGAATGAAATCTATCTTTTTGTCTCAGGGGTTGTAGAATTTCAGACCATACATATATTTTGGCACGGTGGTTTCAAAAATTTGATGTTCGGTATCGATATTTTTTTTTCTTATTTTTGGACACTTTTGAAAGAAGGGCCTTGTTAGCGCAGTAGGTAGAGCGTCAGTCTCATAATCTGAAGGTCGTGAGTTCGATCCTCACACGGGGCAGCAAAGCTTTTAAAAAGAGTGTTGGCTGAAGATGAAGTGAAAATGAATTCACTGTCGTTCTGGACTTTCACACAATATATACTTTTGTCAAGGTCGATACCACATCTTAAGGTCCATATCGATATGTATTACTTTAGAATGAAATCTATCTTTTTGTCTCAGGGGTTGTAGAATTTCAGACCATACATATATTTTGGCACGGTGGTTTCAAAAATTTGATGTTCGGTATCGATATTTTTTTTTCTTATTTTTGGACACTTTTGAAAGAAGGGCCTCGTTAGCGCAGTAGGTAGAGCGTCAGTCTCATAATCTGAAGGTCGTGAGTTCGATCCTCACACGGGGCAGCAAAGCTTTTAAAAAGAGTGTTGGCTGAAGATGAAGTGAAAATGAATTCACTGTTGTTCTGGACTTTCACACAATACATACTTTTGTCAAGGTGGATACCACATCTTAAGGTCCATATCGATATGTATTGCTTTAGAATGAAATCTATCTTTTTGTCTCAGGGGTTGTAGAATTTCAGACCATACATATATTTTGGCACGGTGGTTTCAAAAATTTGATGTTCGGTATCGATATTTTTTTTTCTTATTTTTGGACACTTTTGAAAGAAGGGCCTCGTTAGCGCAGTAGGTAGCGCGTCAGTCTCATAATCTGAAGGTCGTGAGTTCGATCCTCACACGGGGCAGCAAAGCTTTTAAAAAGAGTGTTGGCTGAAGATGAAGTGAAAATGAATTCACTGTTGTTCTGGACTTTCACACAATACATACTTTTGTCAAGGTGGATACCACATCTTAAGGTCCATATCGATATGTATTACTTTAGAATGAAATCAATCTTTTTGTCTCAGGGTTGTAGAATTTCAGACCATACATATATTTTGGCACGGTGGTTTCAAAAATTTGATGTTCGGTATCAATATTTTTTTTTCTTCTTTTTGGACATTTTTACAAGAAGGGCCTCGTTAGCGCAGTAGGTAGCGCGTCAGTCTCATAATCTGAAGGTCGTGAGTTCGATCCTCACACGGGGCAGCAAAGCTTTTAAAAAGAGTGTTGGCTGAAGATGAAGTGAAAATGAATTGTCTGTCGTTCTGGACTTTCACACAATACATACTTTTGTCAAGGTGGATACCACATCTTAAGGTCCATATCGATATGTATTACTTTAGAATGAAATCTATCTTTTTGTCTCAGGGGTTGTAGAATTTCAGACCATACATATATTTTGGCACGGTGGTTTCAAAAATTTGATGTTCGGTATCGATATTTTTTTTTCTTATTTTTGGACACTTTTGAAAGAAGGGCCTTGTTAGCGCAGTAGGTAGCGCGTCAGTCTCATAATCTGAAGGTCGTGAGTTCGATCCTCACACGGGGCAGCAAAACTTTTAAAAAGAGTGTTGGCTGAAGATGAAGTGAAAATGAATTCACTGTTGTTCTGGACTTTCACACAATACATACTTTTGTCAAGGTGGATACCACATCTTAAGGTCCATATCGATATGTATTACTTTAGAATGAAATCAATCTTTTTGTCTCAGGGGTTGTAGAATTTCAGACCATACATATATTTTGGCACGGTGGTTTCAAAAATTTGATGTTCGGTATCGATATTTTTTTTTCTTATTTTTGGACACTTTTGAAAGAAGGGCCTCGTTAGCGCAGTAGGTAGCGCGTCAGTCTCATAATCTGAAGGTCGTGAGTTCGATCCTCACACGGGGCAGCAAAGCTTTTAAAAAGAGTGTTGGCTGAAGATGAAGTGAAAATTAATTCACTGTCGTTCTGGACTTTCACACAATACATACTTTTGTCAAGGTGGATACCACATCTTAAGGTCCATATCGATATGTATTACTTTAGAATGAAATCTATCTTTTTGTCTCAGGGGTTGTAGAATTTCAGACCATACATATATTTTGGCACGGTGGTTTCAAAAATTTGATGTTCGGTATCGATATTTTTTTTTCTTATTTTTGGACACTTTTGAAAGAAGGGCCTCGTTAGCGCAGTAGGTAGCGCGTCAGTCTCATAATCTGAAGGTCGTGAGTTCGATCCTCACACGGGGCAGCAAAACTTTTAAAAAGAGTGTTGGCTGAAGATGAAGTGAAAATGAATTCACTGTTGTTCTGGACTTTCACACAATACATACTTTTGTCAAGGTGGATACCACATCTTAAGGTCCATATCGATATGTATTACTTTAGAATGAAATCTATCTTTTTGTCTCAGGGGTTGTAGAATTTCAGACCATACATATATTTTGGCACGGTGGTTTCAACATCAGTGTCAAAATTTGATGTTCGGTATCAATATTTTTTTTTCTTATTTTTGGACACTTTTGAAAGTAGGGCCTCGTTAGCGCAGTAGGTAGCGCGTCAGTCTCATAATCTGAAGGTCGTGAGTTCGATCCTCACACGGGGCAGCAAAGCTTTTAAAACAAGTGTTGGCTGAAGGTGAAAATGAATTCACTGTCGTTCTGGACTTTCACACAATACATACTTTTGTCAAGGTGGATACCACATCTTAAGGTCCATATCGATATGTATTACTTTAGAATGAAATCAATCTTTTTGTCTCAGGGGTTGTAGAATTTCAGACCATACATATATTTTGGCAAGGTGGTTTCAAAAATTTGATGTTCGGTATCAATATTTTTTTTTCTTCTTTTTGGACATTTTTACAAGAAGGGCCTCGTTAGCGCAGTAGGTAGCGCGTCAGTCTCATAATCTGAAGGTTGTGAGTTCGATCCTCACACGGGGCAGCAAAGCTTTTAAAAAAACAGTGTTGGCTGAAGTGAAAATTAATTTTCTGTCGTTCTGGACTTTCACACAATACGTACTTTTGTCAAGGTGGATGCCACATCTTAAGGTCCATATCGATATGTATTACTTTAGAATGAAATCAATCTTTTTGTCTCAGGGGTTATAGAATTTCAGACCATACATATATTTTGGAACGGTGGTTTCAACATCAGTGTCAAAATTTGATGTTCGGTATCAATATTTTTTTTTCTTCTTTTTGGACATTTTTACATGAAGGGCCTCGTTAGTAGGTAGCGCATCAGTCTCATAATCTGAAGGTCGTGAGTTCGATCCTCACACGGGCCAGCAAAGCTTTTAAAAAGAGTGTTGGCTGAAGGTGAAAATGAATTCACTGTTGTTCTGGACTTTCACACAATACATACTTTTGTCAAGGTGGATACCACATCTTAAGGTCCATATCGATATGTATTACTTTAGAATGAAATCAATCTTTTTGTCTCAGGGGTTGTAGAATTTCAGACCATACATATATTTTGGCAAGGTGGTTTCAAAAATTTGATGTTCGGTATCAATATTTTTTTTTCTTCTTTTTGGACATTTTTACAAGAAGGGCCTCGTTAGCGCAGTAGGTAGCGCGTCAGTCTCATAATCTGAAGGTCGTGAGTTCGATCCTCACACGGGGCAGCAAAGCTTTTAAAAAGAGTGTTGGCTGAAGATGAAGTGAAAATTAGTTCACTGTCGTTTTGGACTTTCACACAATACATACTTTTGTCAAGGTGGATACCACATCTTAAGATCCATATCGATATGTATTACTTTAGAATGAAATCTATCTTTTTGTCTCAGGGGTTGTAGAATTTCAGACCATACATATATTTTGGCACGGTGGTTTCAACATCAGTGTCAAAATTTGATGTTCGGTATCAATATTTTTTTTTCTTATTTTTGGACACTTTTGAAAGAAGGGCCTCGTTAGCGCAGTAGGTAGCGCGTCAGTCTCATAATCTGAAGGTCGTGAGTTCGATCCTCACACGGGTCAGCAAAGCTTTTAAAAAGAGTGTTGGCTGAAGGTGAAAATGAATTCACTGTCGTTCTGGACTTTCACACAATACATACTTTTGTCAAGGTGGATACCACATCTTAAGGTCCATATCGATATGTATTACTTTAGAATGAAATCAATCTTTTTGTCTCAGGGGTTGTAGAATTTCAGACCATACATATATTTTGGCAAGGTGGTTTCAAAAATTTGATGTTCGGTATCAATATTTTTTTTTCTTCTTTTTGGACATTTTTACAAGAAGGGCCTCGTTAGCGCAGTAGGTAGCGCGTCAGTCTCATAATCTGAAGGTCGTGAGTTCGATCCTCACACGGGGCATTAAAGCATTTAAAAAGAGTGTTGGCTGAAGATGAAGTGAAAATTAGTTCACTGTCGTTTTGGACTTTCACACAATACATACTTTTGTCAAGGTGGATACCACATCTTAAGGTCCATATCGATATGTATTACTTTAGAATGAAATCTATCTTTTTGTCTCAGGGGTTGTAGAATTTCAGACCATACATATATTTTGGCACGGTGGTTTCAACATCAGTGTCAAAATTTGATGTTCGGTATCAATATTTTTTTTTCTTATTTTTGGACACTTTTGAAAGAAGGGCCTCGTTAGCGCAGTAGGTAGCGCGTCAGTCTCATAATCTGAAGGTTGTGAGTTCGATCCTCACACGGGGCAGCAAAGCTTTTAAAAAAACAGTGTTGGCTGAAGTGAAAATTAATTTTCTGTCGTTCTGGACTTTCACACAATACGTACTTTTGTCAAGGTGGATGCCACATCTTAAGGTCCATATCGATATGTATTACTTTAGAATGAAATCAATCTTTTTGTCTCAGGGGTTGTAGAATTTCAGACCATACATATATTTTGGAACGGTGGTTTCAACATCAGTGTCAAAATTTGATGTTCGGTATCAATATTTTTTTTTCTTCTTTTTGGACATTTTTACATGAAGGGCCTCGTTAGTAGGTAGCGCATCAGTCTCATAATCTGAAGGTCGTGAGTTCGATCCTCACACGGGGCAGCAAAGCTTTTAAAAAGAGTGTTGGCTGAAGATGAAGTGAAAATTAGTTCACTGTCGTTTTGGACTTTCACACAATACATACTTTTGTCAAGGTGGATACCACATCTTAAGATCCATATCGATATGTATTACTTTAGAATGAAATCTATCTTTTTGTCTCAGGGGTTGTAGAATTTCAGACCATACATATATTTTGGCACGGTGGTTTCAACATCAGTGTCAAAATTTGATGTTCGGTATCAATATTTTTTTTTCTTATTTTTGGACACTTTTGAAAGAAGGGCCTCGTTAGCGCAGTAGGTAGCGCGTCAGTCTCATAATCTGAAGGTCGTGAGTTCGATCCTCACACGGGTCAGCAAAGCTTTTAAAAAGAGTGTTGGCTGAAGGTGAAAATGAATTCACTGTCGTTCTGGACTTTCACACAATACATACTTTTGTCAAGGTGGATACCACATCTTAAGGTCCATATCGATATGTATTACTTTAGAATGAAATCAATCTTTTTGTCTCAGGGGTTGTAGAATTTCAGACCATACATATATTTTGGCAAGGTGGTTTCAAAAATTTGATGTTCGGTATCAATATTTTTTTTTCTTCTTTTTGGACATTTTTACAAGAAGGGCCTCGTTAGCGCAGTAGGTAGCGCGTCAGTCTCATAATCTGAAGGTCGTGAGTTCGATCCTCACACGGGGCATTAAAGCATTTAAAAAGAGTGTTGGCTGAAGATGAAGTGAAAATTAGTTCACTGTCGTTTTGGACTTTCACACAATACATACTTTTGTCAAGGTGGATACCACATCTTAAGGTCCATATCGATATGTATTACTTTAGAATGAAATCTATCTTTTTGTCTCAGGGGTTGTAGAATTTCAGACCATACATATATTTTGGCACGGTGGTTTCAACATCAGTGTCAAAATTTGATGTTCGGTATCAATATTTTTTTTTCTTATTTTTGGACACTTTTGAAAGAAGGGCCTCGTTAGCGCAGTAGGTAGCGCGTCAGTCTCATAATCTGAAGGTTGTGAGTTCGATCCTCACACGGGGCAGCAAAGCTTTTAAAAAAACAGTGTTGGCTGAAGTGAAAATTAATTTTCTGTCGTTCTGGACTTTCACACAATACGTACTTTTGTCAAGGTGGATGCCACATCTTAAGGTCCATATCGATATGTATTACTTTAGAATGAAATCAATCTTTTTGTCTCAGGGGTTGTAGAATTTCAGACCATACATATATTTTGGAACGGTGGTTTCAACATCAGTGTCAAAATTTGATGTTCGGTATCAATATTTTTTTTTCTTCTTTTTGGACATTTTTACATGAAGGGCCTCGTTAGTAGGTAGCGCATCAGTCTCATAATCTGAAGGTCGTGAGTTCGATCCTCACACGGGGCAGCAAAGCTTTTAAAAAGAGTGTTGGCTGAAGATGAAGTGAAAATTAGTTCACTGTCGTTTTGGACTTTCACACAATACATACTTTTGTCAAGGTGGATACCACATCTTAAGATCCATATCGATATGTATTACTTTAGAATGAAATCAATCTTTTTGTCTCAGGGGTTGTAGAATTTCAGACCATACATATATTTTGGCACGGTGGTTTCAACATCAGTGTCAAAATTTGATGTTCGGTATCAATATTTTTTTTTCTTATTTTTGGACACTTTTGAAAGAAGGGCCTCGTTAGCGCAGTAGGTAGCGCGTCAGTCTCATAATCTGAAGGTCGTGAGTTCGATCCTCACACGGGGCAGCAAAGCTTTTAAAAAGAGTGTTGGCTGAAGGTGAAAATGAATTCACTGTCGTTCTGGACTTTCACACAATACGTACTTTTGTCAAGGTGGATGCCACATCTTAAGGTCCATATCGATATGTATTACTTTAGAATGAAATCAATCTTTTTGTCTCAGGGGTTGTAGAATTTCAGACCATACATATATTTTGGAACGGTGGTTTCAACATCAGTGTCAAAATTTGATGTTCGGTATCAATATTTTTTTTTCTTCTTTTTGGACATTTTTACATGAAGGGCCTCGTTAGTAGGTAGCGCATCAGTCTCATAATCTGAAGGTCGTGAGTTCGATCCTCACACGGGGCAGCAAAGCTTTTAAAAAGAGTGTTGGCTGAAGGTGAAAATGAATTCACTGTCGTTCTGGACTTTCACACAATACATACTTTTGTCAAGGTGGATACCACATCTTAAGGTCCATATCGATATGTATTACTTTAGAATGAAATCAATCTTTTTGTCTCAGGGGTTGTAGAATTTCAGACCATACATATATTTTGGCAAGGTGGTTTCAAAAATGTGATGTTCGGTATCAATATTTTTTTTTCTTATTTTTGGACATTTTTACAAGAAGGGCCTCGTTAGCCCAGTAGGTAGCGCGTCAGGCTCATAATCTGAAGGTCGTGAGTTCGATCCTCACACGGGGCAGCAAAGCTTTTAAAAAGAGTGTTGGCTGAAGATGAAGTGAAAATTAGTTCACTGTCGTTTTGGACTTTCACACAATACATACTTTTGTCAAGGTGGATACCACATCTTAAGATCCATATCGATATGTATTACTTTAGAATGAAATCAAGCTTTTAAAAAGAGTGTTGGCTGAAGGTGAAAATGAATTCACTGTCGTTCTGGACTTTCACACAATACATACTTTTGTCAAGGTGGATACCACAACTTAAGGTCCATATCGATATGTATTACTTTAGAATGAAATCAATCTTTTTGTCTCAGGGGTTGTAGAATTTCAGACCATACATATATTTTGGCACGGTGGTTTCAAAAATTTGATGTTCGTTATCAATATTTTTTTTTCTTCTTTTTGGAGATTTTTGCATGAAGGTCCTCGTTAGCGCAGTAGGCAGCGCGTCAGTCTCATTATCTGAAGGTCGTGAGTTCGATCCTCACACGAGCAGCAAAGCTTTTAAAAAAACAGTGTTGGCTGAAGTGAAAATTAATTTTCTTTCGTTCTGGACTTTCACACAATACGTACTTTTGTCAAGGTGGATGCCACATCTTAAGGTCCATATCGATATGTATTACTTTAGAATGAAATCAATCTTTTTGTCTCAGGGGTTGTAGAATTTCAGACCATACATATATTTTGGAACGGTGGTTTCAACATCAGTGTCAAAATTTGATGTTCGGTATCAATATTTTTTTTTCTTCTTTTTGGACATTTTTACATGAAGGGCCTCGTTAGTAGGTAGCGCATCAGTCTCACTTTTGTCAAGGTGGATGCCACATCTTAAGGTCCATATCGATATGTATTACTTTAGAATGAAATCAATCTTTTTGTCTCAGGGGTTGTAGAATTTCAGACCATACATATATTTTGGAACGGTGGTTTCAACATCAGTGTCAAAATTTGATGTTCGGTATCAATATTTTTTTTTCTTCTTTTTGGACATTTTTACATGAAGGGCCTCGTTAGTAGGTAGCGCATCAGTCTCATAATCTGAAGGTCTTGAGTTCGATCCTCACACGGGGCAGCAAACCTTTTAAAAAGAGTGTTGGCTGAAGATGAAGTGAAAATGAATTCTCTGTCGTTCTGGACTTTCACACAATACATACTTTTGTCAAGGTGGATATCTTAAGGTCCAGGGCCTCGTTAGCGCAGTAGGTAGCGTGTCAGTCTCATAATCTGAAGGTCGTGAGTTCGATCCTCACACGGGGCATTAAAGCTTTTAAAAAGAGTGTTGGCTGAAGATGATGTGAAAATTAATTCTCTGTCGTTCTGGACTTTCACACAATACATACTTTTGTCAAGGTGGATACCACATCTTAAGGTCCATATCGATATGTATTACTTTAGAATGAAATCAATCTTTTTGTCTCAGGGGTTGTAGAATTTCAGACCATACATATATTTTGGCAAGGTGGTTTCAAAAATTTGATGTTCGGTATCAATATTTTTTTTTCTTCTTTTTGGACATTTTTACAAGAAGGGCCTCGTTAGCGCAGTAGGTAGCGCGTCAGGCTCATAATCTGAAGGTCGTGATTTCGATCCTCACACGGGGCAGCAAAGCTTTTAAAAAGAGTGTTGGCTGAAGATGAAGTGAAAATTAGTTCACTGTCGTTTTGGACTTTCACACAATACATACTTTTGTCAAGGTGGATACCACATCTTAAGATCCATATCGATATGTATTACTTTAGAATGAAATCTATCTTTTTGTCTCAGGGGTTGTAGAATTTCAGACCATACATATATTTTGGCACGGTGGTTTCAACATCAGTGTCAAAATTTGATGTTCGGTATCAATATTTTTTTTTCTTATTTTTGGACACTTTTGAAAGAAGGGCCTCGTTAGCGCAGTAGGTAGTGCGTCAGTCTCATAATCTGAAGGTCGTGAGTTCGATCCTCACACGGGGCAGCAAAGCTTTTAAAAAGAGTGTTGGCTGAAGGTGAAAATGAATTCACTGTCGTTCTGGACTTTCACACAATACATACTTTTGTCAAGGTGGATACCACATCTTAAGGTCCATATCGATATGTATTACTTTAGAATGAAATCAATCTTTTTGTCTCAGGGGTTGTAGAATTTCAGACCATACATATATTTTGGCACGGTGGTTTCAAAAATTTGATGTTCGGTATCAATATTTTTTTTTCTTCTTTTTGGAGATTTTTGCATGAAGGTCCTCGTTAGCGCAGTAGGTAGCGCTTCAGTCTCATTATCTGAAGGTCGTGAGTTCGATCCTCACACGGGGCGGCAAAGCTTTTAAAAAAACAGTGTTGGCTGAAGTGAAAATTAATTTTCTGTCGTTCTGGACTTTCACACAATACGTACTTTTGTCAAGGTGGATGCCACATCTTAAGGTCCATATCGATATGTATTACTTTAGAATGAAATCAATCTTTTTGTCTCAGGGGTTGTAGAATTTCAGACCATACATATATTTTGGAACGGTGGTTTCAACATCAGTGTCAAAATTTGATGTTCGGTATCAATATTTTTTTTTCTTCTTTTTGGACATTTTTACATGAAGGGCCTCGTTAGTAGGTAGCGCATCAGTCTCATAATCTGAAGGTCTTGAGTTCGATCCTCACACGGGGCAGCAAACCTTTTAAAAAGAGTGTTGGCTGAAGATGAAGTGAAAATGAATTCTCTGTCGTTCTGGACTTTCACACAATACATACTTTTGTCAAGGTGGATACCACATCTTAAGGTCCATATCGATATGTATTACTTTAGAATGAAATCAATCTTTTTGTCTCAGGGGTTGTAGAATTTCAGACCATACATATATTTTGTCACGGTGGTTCCAACATCAGTGTCAAAATTTGATGTTCGGTATCAATATTTTTTTTTCTTCTTTTTGGATATTTTTGCAAGAAGGGTCTCGTTAGCGCAGTAGGTAGCGCGTCAGTCTCATAATCTGAAGGTCGTGAGTTCGATCCTCACACGGGGCAGCAAAAGCATTTAAAAAGACAGTGTTGGCTGAAGATGAAGTGAAAATTCATTCACTGTCGTTCTGGACTTTCACGCAATACATACTTTTGTCAAGGTGGATACCACATCTTAAGGTCCATATCGATATGTATTACGTTAGAATGAAATCAATCTTTTTGTCTCAGGGGTTGTAGAATTTCAGACCATACATATATTTTGGAACGGTGGTTCCAACATCAGTGTCAAAATTTGATGTTCGGCATCAATATTTTTTTTTCTTCTTTTTGGATATTTTTGCAAGAAGGGCCTTGTTAGCGCAGTAGGTAGCGTTTCAGTCTCATAATCTGAAGGTCGTGAGTTTGATCCTCACACGGGGCAGCAAAGCTCTTAAAAAAACAGTGTTGGCTGAAGTGAAAATTAATTTTCTGTCGTTCTGGACTTTCACACAATACGTACTTTTGTCAAGGTGGATGCCACATCTTAAGGTCCATATCGATATGTATTACTTTACAATGAAATCAATCTTTTTGTCTCAGGGGTTGTAGAATTTCAGACCATACATATATTTTGGCACGGTGGTTTCAACATCAGTGTCAAAATTTGATGTTCGGTATCAATATTTTTTTTTCTTCTTTTTGGACATTTATGCAAGAAGGTCCTCGTTAGCGCAGTAGGTAGCGCGTCAGTCTCATAATCTGAAGGTCGTGAGTTCGATCCTCACACGTGGCAGCAAAAGCATTTAAAAAGACAGTGTTGGCTGAAGATGAAGTGAAAATTCATTCACTGTCGTTCTGGACTTTCACACAATACATACTTTTGTCAAGGTGGATACCACATCTTAAGGTCCATATCGATATGTATTACGTTAGAATGAAATCAATCTTTTTGTCTCAGGGGTTGTAGAATTTCAGACCATACATATATTTTGGAACG
Organism: Oncorhynchus clarkii lewisi; assembly: GCF_045791955.1. NCBI lineage: Eukaryota > Metazoa > Chordata > Actinopteri > Salmoniformes > Salmonidae > Oncorhynchus > Oncorhynchus clarkii. Next base: position 265,495 of record NC_092159.1, on the reverse strand, counting down.
GTGGTTCCAACATCAGTGTCAAAATTTGATGTTCGGCATCAATATTTTTTTTTCTTCTTTTTGGATATTTTTGCAAGAAGGGCCTCGTTAGCGCAGTAGGTAGTGTTTCAGTCTCATAATCTGAAGGTCGTGAGTTTGATCCTCACACGGGGCAGCAAAGCTTTTAAAAAAACAGTGTTGGCTGAAGTGAAAATTAATTTTCTGTCGTTCTGGACTTTCACACAATACGTACTTTTGTCAAGGTGGATGCCACATCTTAAGGTCCATATCGATATGTATTACTTTAGAATGAAATCAATCTTTTTGTCTCAGGGGTTGTAGAATTTCAGACCATACATATATTTTGGAACGGTGGTTTCAACATCAGTGTCAAAATTTGATGTTCGGTATCAATATTTTTTTTTCTTCTTTTTGGAAATTTTTACATGAAGGGCCTCGTTAGTAGGTAGCGCGTCAGTCTCATAATCTGAAGGTCGTGAGTTCGATCCTCACACGGGGCAGCAAACCTTTTAAAAAGAGTGTTGGCTGAAGATGAAGTGAAAATGAATTCTCTGTCGTTCTGGACTTTCACACAATACATACTTTTGTCAAGGTGGATACCACATCTTAAGGTCCATATCGATATGTATTACTTTAGAATGAAATCAATCTTTTTGTCTCAGGGGTTGTAGAATTTCAGACCATACATATAATTTGGAACGGTGGTTTCAACATCAGTGTCAAAATTTGATGTTCGGTATCAATATTTTTTTTAGTTTTTTTTGGACATTTTTACATGAAGGGCCTCGTTAGCGCAGTAGGTAGCGTGTCAGTCTCATAATCTGAAGGTCGTGAGTTCGATCCTCACACGGGGCAGCAAAGCTTTTAAAAAGACAGTGTTGGCTGAAGTGAAAATTAATTCGCTGTCGTTTTGGACTTTCACACAATACATACTTTTGTCAAGGTGGATACCACATCTTAAGGTCCATATCGATATGTATTACGTTAGAATGAAATCAATCTTTTTGTCTCAGGGGTTGTAGAATTTCAGACCATACATATATTTTGGCACGGTGGTTTCAAAAATTTGATGTTCGGTATCAATATTTTTTTTTCTTCTTTTTGGAGATTTTTGCATGAAGGTCCTCGTTAGCGCAGTAGGTAGCGCTTCAGTCTCATTATCTGAAGGTCGTGAGTTCGATCCTCACACGGGGCGGCAAAGCTTTTAAAAAAACAGTGTTGGCTGAAGTGAAAATTAATTTTCTGTCGTTCTGGACTTTCACACAATACGTACTTTTGTCAAGGTGGATGCCACATCTTAAGGTCCATATCGATATGTATTACTTTAGAATGAAATCAATCTTTTTGTCTCAGGGGTTGTAGAATTTCAGACCATACATATATTTTGGAACGGTGGTTTCAACATCAGTGTCAAAATTTGATGTTCGGTATCAATATTTTTTTTTCTTCTTTTTGGACATTTTTACATGAAGGGCCTCGTTAGTAGGTAGCGCATCAGTCTCATAATCTGAAGGTCTTGAGTTCGATCCTCACACGGGGCAGCAAACCTTTTAAAAAGAGTGTTGGCTGAAGATGAAGTGAAAATGAATTCTCTGTCGTTCTGGACTTTCACACAATACATACTTTTGTCAAGGTGGATACCACATCTTAAGGTCCATATCGATATGTATTACTTTAGAATGAAATCAATCTTTTTGTCTCAGGGGTTGTAGAATTTCAGACCATACATATATTTTGTCACGGTGGTTCCAACATCAGTGTCAAAATTTGATGTTCGGTATCAATATTTTTTTTTCTTCTTTTTGGATATTTTTGCAAGAAGGGTCTCGTTAGCGCAGTAGGTAGCGCGTCAGTCTCATAATCTGAAGGTCGTGAGTTCGATCCTCACACGGGGCAGCAAAAGCATTTAAAAAGACAGTGTTGGCTGAAGATGAAGTGAAAATTCATTCACTGTCGTTCTGGACTTTCACGCAATACATACTTTTGTCAAGGTGGATACCACATCTTAAGGTCCATATCGATATGTATTACGTTAGAATGAAATCAATCTTTTTGTCTCAGGGGTTGTAGAATTTCAGACCATACATATATTTTGGAACGGTGGTTCCAACATCAGTGTCAAAATTTGATGTTCGGCATCAATATTTTTTTTTCTTCTTTTTGGATATTTTTGCAAGAAGGGCCTTGTTAGCGCAGTAGGTAGCGTTTCAGTCTCATAATCTGAAGGTCGTGAGTTTGATCCTCACACGGGGCAGCAAAGCTCTTAAAAAAACAGTGTTGGCTGAAGTGAAAATTAATTTTCTGTCGTTCTGGACTTTCACACAATACGTACTTTTGTCAAGGTGGATGCCACATCTTAAGGTCCATATCGATATGTATTACTTTACAATGAAATCAATCTTTTTGTCTCAGGGGTTGTAGAATTTCAGACCATACATATATTTTGGCACGGTGGTTTCAACATCAGTGTCAAAATTTGATGTTCGGTATCAATATTTTTTTTTCTTCTTTTTGGACATTTATGCAAGAAGGTCCTCGTTAGCGCAGTAGGTAGCGCGTCAGTCTCATAATCTGAAGGTCGTGAGTTCGATCCTCACACGTGGCAGCAAAAGCATTTAAAAAGACAGTGTTGGCTGAAGATGAAGTGAAAATTCATTCACTGTCGTTCTGGACTTTCACACAATACATACTTTTGTCAAGGTGGATACCACATCTTAAGGTCCATATCGATATGTATTACTTTAGAATGAAATCAATCTTTTTGTCTCAGGGGTTGTAGAATTTCAGACCATACATATAATTTGGAACGGTGGTTTCAACATCAGTGTCAAAATTTGATGTTCGGTATCAATATTTTTTTTAGTTTTTTTTGGACAGTTTTACATGAAGGGCCTCGTTAGCGCAGTAGGTAGCGTGTCAGTCTCATAATCTGAAGGTCGTGAGTTCGATCCTCACACGGGGCAGCAAAGCTTTTAAAAAGACAGTGTTGGCTGAAGTGAAAATTAATTCGCTGTCGTTTTGGACTTTCACACAATACATACTTTTGTCAAGGTGGATACCACATCTTAAGGTCCATATCGATATGTATTACGTTAGAATGAAATCAATCTTTTTGTCTCAGGGGTTGTAGAATTTCAGACCATACATATATTTTGGAACGGTGGTTCCAACATCAGTGTCAAAATTTGATGTTCGGCATCAATATTTTTTTTTCTTCTTTTTGGATATTTTTGCAAGAAGGGCCTCGTTAGCGCAGTAGGTAGCGTTTCAGTCTCATAATCTGAAGGTCGTGAGTTCGATCCTCACACGGGGCAGCAAAGCTTTTAAAAAAACAGTGTTGGCTGAAGTGAAAATTAATTTTCTGTCGTTCTGGACTTTCACACAATACGTACTTTTGTCAAGGTGGATGCCACATCTTAAGGTCCATATCGATATGTATTACTTTAGAATGAAATCAATCTTTTTGTCTCAGGGGTTGTAGAATTTCAGACCATACATATATTTTGGAACGGTGGTTTCAACATCAGTGTCAAAATTTGATGTTCGGTATCAATATTTTATTTTCTTCTTTTTGGACATTTTTACATGAAGGGCCTCGTTAGTAGGTAGCGCGTCAGTCTCATAATCTGAAGGTCGTGAGTTCGATCCTCACACGGGGCAGCAAACCTTTTAAAAAGAGTGTTGGCTGAAGATGAAGTGAAAATGAATTCACTGTTGTTCTGGACTTTCACACAATACATACTTTTGTCAAGGTGGATACCACATCTTAAGGTCCATATCGATATGTATTACTTTAGAATGAAATCAATCTTTTTGTCTCAGGGGTTGTAGAATTTCAGACCATACATACATTTTGGCACGGTGGTTCCAACATCAGTGTCAAGGTCGTTATCAATATTTTTGAAAAAGCTACGTGTAAAACAGATCTTTCCCTCCGGGTTGTGTGCTCGTCAGAACAACAACCCATTGTGACAGAACAACGGAACGCGATTGTGACGTCATCGTGTAAAAACAGCAACCAGAAGTGTTTATTATTAATAATGTGTTCAGTAAATAATGAAGAGCTTTTTTTTTTGACAACAGCCAAAACACACTATTTACTCTCACACGTTTTACACCGCAGTCATACTCCGGTGATACGGATAAATAAAATAATCTGTTTATTTGTAGAAAGAAAAAGGCACAAAAGGTCTTATTAACAGTCAGATAAACACATTATTATACTATCATTGTCCTCTTCTTCGTTGCTTCCACGTGTTCAGAGACGTTCTCACGCGCCCACACACACATACGCACACACACACACACGCACACACACTCCAGTCTGAGTCACACTCCAGTCTGATCCAGGTCCAGTCTGCTGCAGTCCGGGATTACAGATAGAGTCCTGGAGACAGACACACAGTCAGTAACACAACAGACACACAGTCAGTAACACAACAGACACTCCTCTGTTTTCTACTCTCACAGATAGTCCTGGAGACAGACACACAGTCAGTAACACAGACACTCCTCTGTTTTCTACTCTCAAAGATAGAGTCCTGGAGACAGACACACACTCCATCAGTAACACAACAGACACTCCTCTGTTTTCTACTCTTGTAGAGAAGGGGGGGACGGGGACTCTTGTAGAGAAGGGGGGGACGGGGACTCTTGTAGAGAAGGGGGGGATGGGGACTCTTGTAGAGAAGGGGGGACGGGGACTCTTGTAGAGAAGGGGGGACGGGGACTCTTGTAGAGAAGGGGGGGACGGGGACTCTTGTAGAGAAGGGGGGGACGGGGACTCTTGTAGAGAAGGGGGGGATGGGACTCTTGTAGAGAAGGGGGGAACGGGGACTCTTGTAGAGAAGGGGGGGACGGGGACTCTTGTAGAGAAGGGGGGGACGGGGACTCTTGTAGAGAAGGGGGGGACGGGGACTCTTGTAGAGAAGAGGGGGACGGGGACTCTTGTAGAGAAGGGGGGGACGGGGACTCTTGTAGAGAAGGGGGGGATGGGACTCTTGTAGAGAAGGGGGGGACGGGGACTCTTGTAGAGAAGGGGGGGACGGGGACTCTTGTAGAGAAGGGGGGGACGGGGACTCTTGTAGAGAAGGGGGGGACGGGGACTCTTGTAGAGAAGGGGGGGACGGGGACTCTTGTAGAGAAGGGGTGGATGGGACTCTTGTAGAGAAGGGGGGAACGGGGACTCTTGTAGAGAAGGGGGGGACGGGGACTCTTGTAGAGAAGGGGGGGACGGGGACTCTTGTAGAGAAGGGGGGGACGGGGACTCTTGTAGAGAAGAGGGGGACGGGGACTCTTGTAGAGAAGGGGGGGACGGGGACTCTTGTAGAGAAGGGGGGGATGGGACTCTTGTAGAGAAGGGGGGGACGGGGACTCTTGTAGAGAAGGGGGGGGATGGGGACTCTTGTAGAGAAGGGGGGGATGGGGACTCTTGTAGAGAAGGGGGGGACGGGGACTCTTGTAGAGAAGGGGGGACGGGGACTCTTGTAGAGAAGGGGGGGACGGGGACTCTTGTAGAGAAGGGGCAGAGTGTGTTGTGAGACTTACTCTCTGATAAAGTCTGTGAGGTAGTAGTGCCAGAAGGGGTCAGGCCTGGAGACAGAACAATACAGACATGTTACCCCCTGATATGTTACATACTGATATGTTACCCGCTGATATGTCACCTTCACATTAGGGTTCCATCACGACTTGCAGACTTGTTTTTGAGTTGCTGTGCGTTTTGTTGCCAACCTGTTTTGCTACCTGACAAATTTACGGTTTTTACTTTTTAATTACCGTTTATATTTTTGTTTTTTCCTCCTCAACTTTTTCACTCCGGACGCTTTATCTGGACACGATTCGTCAGGACCTCCAACAGCCGAAGCTAAGTAGTAACATTAACATGATGCCTTCTAATTGCAGTCGCTGTACTCGCCTTACGGCGAGGATAGCTGTGCTACAAGACCAGCTTCAGACGCAATCGCTAGGCAAGGGTAATTTCAGTGTAGGAAAGGATGAGACCGCGTCTGTGCCACCAGTAAGTACAGATAGTAGTATAAATCCCCTGGCACAGTCCCCGCAGCCGGACAACTTTCTCACGGTTTCTGGAAGGAAATGCTGTAGGAACGCTCAACCGGTGTCGCTCATTCAGCCGACAGAAACTTTCAACCGGTTTTCCCCATTAAGCAGCGGGTCGGAGTCAGAGGCCGAGTCTTCTCTGGTCTCTACTCCTCCCGTTACGGGGTCTGAGACGCCGAAGCTTCCCACCATTAGCTCTGACAAATTGAAAACTCTAGTCATTGGCGACTCCATTACCCGCAGTATTAGACTTGAGAATCATCCAGCGATCATACACTGTTTACCGGGGGGCAGGGCTACCGACGTTAAGGCTAATCTGAAGATGGTGCTGGCTAAAGCTAAAACTGGCGAGTGTAGAGAGTATAGAGATATTGTTATCCACGTCGGCACCAACGATGTTAGGATGAAACAGTCAGAGATCACCAAGCGCAACATAGCTTCTGCGTGTAAATCAGCTAGAAAGATGTGTCGGCATCGAGTAATTGTCTCTGGCCCCCTCCCAGTTAGGGGGAGTGATGAGCTCTACAGCAGAGTCTCACAACTCAATCGCTGGTTGAAAACTGTTTTCTGCCCCTCCCAAAAGATAGAATTTGTAGATAATTGGCCCTCTTTCTGGGACTCACCCACAAACAGGACCAAGCCTGACCTGCTGAGGAGTGACGGACTCCATCCTAGCTGGAGGGGTGCCAACATAGACAGGGCACTAACTCCACTAGCTCGACAATGAAATAGGGTGCAGGCCAGGCAGCAGGCTGTTAGCCAGCCTGCCAGCATAGTGGAGTCTGCCACTAGCACAGTCAGTGTAGTCAGCTCAGCTATCACCATTGAGACCGTGTCTGTGCCTCGACCTGGGTTGGGCAAAACTAAACATGGCGGTGTTCGCCTTAGCAATCTCACTAGGATAAAGACCACCTCCATTCCTGTCATTATTGAAAGAGATCATGATACCTCACATCTCAAAATAGGGCTACTTAATGTTAGATCCCTTACTTCAAAGGCAATTATAGTCAATGAACTAATCACTGATCATAATCTTGATGTGATTGGCCTGACTGAAACATGGCTTAAGCCTGATGAATTTACTGTGTTAAATGAGGCCTCACCTCCTGGCTACACTAGTGACCATATCCCCCGTGCATCCCGCAAAGGCGGAGGTGTTGCTAACATTTACGATAGCAAATTTCAATTTACAAAAAAAAAATAAAATAATGACGTTTTCGTCTTTTGAGCTTCTAGTCATGAAATCTATGCAGCCTACTCAATCACTTTTTATAGCTACTGTTTACAGGCCTCCTGGGCCATATACAGCGTTCCTCACTGAGTTCCCTGAATTCCTATCGGACCTTGTAGTCATAGCGGATAATATTCTAATCTTTGGTGACTTTAATATTCACATGGAAAAGTCCACAGACCCACTCCAAAAGGCTTTCGGAGCCATCATCGACTCAGTGGGTTTTGTCCAACATGTCTCTGGACCCACTCACTGTCACAGTCATACGCTGGACCTAGTTTTGTCCCATGGAATAAATGTTGTGGATCTTAATGTTTTTCCTCATAATCCTGGACTATCGGACCACCATTTTATTATGTTTGCAATTGCAACAAATAATCTGCTCAGACCCCAACCAAGGATCATCAAAAGTCGTGCTATAAATTCACAGACAACACAAAGATTCCTTGATGTCCTTCCAGATTCCCTCTGTCTACCCAAGGACGCCAGAGGACAAAAATCAGTTAACCACCTAACTGAGGAACTCAACTTAACATTGCGCAATACCCTAGATGCAGTTGCACCCCTAAAAACTAAAAACATTTCTCATAAGAAACTAGCTCCCTGGTACACAGAAAATACCCGAGCTCTGAAGCAAGCTTCCAGAAAATTGGAACGGAAATGGCGACACACCAAACTGGAAGTCTTCCGACTAGCTTGGAAAGACAGTACTGTGCAGTACCGAAGAGCCCTTACTGCTGCTCGATCATCCTATTTTTCTAACTTAATTGAGGAAAATAAGAACAATCCGAAATTCCTTTTTGATACTGTCGCAAAGCTAACTAAAAAGCAGCATTCCCCAAGAGAGGATGACTTTCACTTTAGCAGTGATAAATTCATGAACTTCTTTGAGGAAAAGATTATGATTATTAGAAAGCAAATTACGGACTCTTCCTTAAATCTGCGTATTCCTTCAAAGCTCAGTTGTCCTGAGTCTGCACAACTCTGCCAGGACCTAGGATCAAGAGAGACACTCAAGTGTTTTAGTACTATATCTCTTGACACAATGATGAAAATAATCATGGCCTCTAAACCTTCAAGCTGCATACTGGACCCTATTCCAACTAAACTACTGAAAGAGCTGCTTCCTGTGCTTGGCCCTACTATGTTGAACATAATAAACGGCTCTCTATCCACCGGATGTGTACCAAACTCACTAAAAGTGGCAGTAATAAAGCCTCTCTTGAAAAAGCCAAACCTTGACCCAGAAAATATAAAAAACTATCGGCCTATATCGAATCTTCCATTCCTCTCAAAAATTTTAGAAAAGGCTGTTGCGCAACAACTCACTGCCTTCCTGAAGACAAACAATGTATACGAAATGCTTCAGTCTGGTTTTAGACCCCATCATAGCACTGAGACGGCACTTGTGAAGGTGGTAAATGACATTTTAATGGCATCGGACCGAGGCTCTGCATCTGTCCTCGTGCTCCTAGACCTTAGTGCTGCTTTTGATACCATCGATCACCACATTCTTTTGGAGAGATTGGAAACCCAAATTGGTCTACACGGACAAGTTCTGGCCTGGTTTAGATCTTATCTGTCGGAAAGATATCAGTTTGTCTCTGTGAATGGTCTGTCCTCTGACAAATCAACTGTAAATGTCGGTGTTCCTCAAGGTTCCGTTTTAGGACCACTATTGTTTTCACTATATATTTTACCTCTTGGGGATGTTATTCGAAAACATAATGTTAACTTTCACTGCTATGCGGATGACACACAGCTGTACATTTCAATTAAACATGGTGAAGCCCCAAAATTGCCCTTGCTAGAAGAATGTGTTTCAGACATAAGGAAGTGGATGGCTGCAAACTTTCTACTTTTAAACTCGGACAAAACAGAGATGCTTGTTCTAGGTCCCAAGAAACAAAGAGATCTTCTGTTGAATCTGACAATTAATCTTAATGGTTGTACAGTCGTCTCAAATAAAACTGTGAAGGACCTCGGCGTTACTCTGGACCCTGATCTCTCTTTTGAAGAACATATCAAGACCATTTCAGGGACAGCTTTTTTCCATCTACGTAACATTGCAAAAATCAGGAACTTTCTGTCCAAAAATGATGCAGAAAAATTAATCCATGCTTTTGTCACTTCCAGGTTAGACTACTGCAATGCTCTACTTTCCGGCTACCCGGATAAAGCACTAAATAAACTTCAGTTAGTGCTAAATACGGCTGCTAGAATCCTGACTAGAACCAAAAAATTTGATCATATTACTCCAGTGCTAGCCTCTCTACACTGGCTTCCTGTCAAAGCAAGGGCTGATTTCAAGGTTTTACTGCTAACCTACAAAGCATTACATGGGCTTGCTCCTATCTATCTCTCTGATTTGGTCCTGCCGTACATACCTACACGTACGCTACGGTCACAAGACGCAGGCCTCCTAATTGTCCCTAGAATTTTTAAGCAAACAGCTGGAGGCAGGGCTTTCTCCTATAGAGCTCCATTTTTATGGAACGGTCTGCCTACCCATGTCAGAGACGCAAACTCGGTCTCAACCTTTAAGTCTCTACTGAAGACTCATCTCTTCAGTGGGTCATATGATTGAGTGTAGTCTGGCCCAGGAGTGGGAGGGTGAACGGAAAGGCTCTGGAGCAACGAACCACCCTTGCTGTCTCTGCCTGGCCGGTTCCCCTCTTTCCACTGGGATTCTCTGCCTCTAACCCTATTACAGGGGCTGAGTCACTGGCTTTACTGGGGCTCTCTCATGCCGTCCCTGGAGGGGGTGCGTCACCTGAGTGGGTTGAGTCACTGATGTGGTCATCCTGTCTGGGTTGGCGCCCCCCCCCCCCCAAGTGTTGTGCCGTGGCGGAGGTCTTTGTGGGCTATACTCAGCCTTGTCTCAGGATGGTAAGTTGGTGGTTGAAGATATCCCTCTAGTGGTGTGGGGGCTGTGCTTTGGCAAAGTGGGTGGGGTTATATCCTTCCTGTTTGGCCCTGTCCGGGGGTGTCCTCGGAGTGGGCCACAGTGTCTCCTGACCCCTCCTGTCTCAGCCTCCAGTATTTATGCTGCAGTAGTTTATGTGTCGGGGGGCTAGGGTCAGTTTGTTATATCTGGAGTACTTCTCCTGTCCTATTCGGTGTCCTGTGTGAATCTAAGTGTGCGTTCTCTAATTCTCTCCTCTCTTTCTCTCTCTCGGAGGACCTGAGCCCTAGGACCATGCCCCAGGACTACCTGACATGATGACTCCTTGCTGTCCCCAGTCCACCTGGCTGTGCTGCTGCTCCAGTTTCAACTGACCTGAGCCCTAGGACCATGCCCCAGGAATACCTGACATGATGACTCCTTGCTGTCCCCAGTCCACCTGACTGTGCTGCCGCTCCAGTTTCAACTATTCTGCCTTATTATTATTCGACCATGCTGGTCATTTATGAACATTTGAACATCTTGACCATGTTTTGTTATAATCTCCACCCGGCACAGCCAGAAGAGGACTGGCCACCCCACATAGCCTGGTTCCTCTCTAGGTTTCTTCCTAGGTTTTGGCCTTTCTAGGGAGTTTTTTCTAGCCACCGTGCTTCTTCACCTGCATTGCTTGCTGTTTGGGGTTTTAGGCTGGGTTTCTGTACAGCACTTTGAGATATCAGCTGATGTACGAAGGGCTATATAAAATAAATTTGATTGATTGATTGATGTTACATACTGATATGTTACATACTGATATATTACCCGCTGAAATGTTACCCACTGACATGTTACATACTGATATGTTACTGATATGTTACCCGCTGATATGTTACATACTGATATGTTACATACTGATATGTTACCAGCTGATATGTTACATACTGCTATGTTACATACTGATATATTACATACTGATATGTTACCAGCTGATATGTTACATACTGATATATTACATACTGATATGTTACCAGCTGATATGTTACATACTGATATGTTACCCGCTGATATGTTACCCGCTGAAATGTTACCCACTGATATGTTACCCACTGATATGTTACATACTGATATGTTACATACTGATATGTTACATACTGATATGTTACATACTGATATGTTACCCGCTGATATGTTACATACTGATATGTTACTGATATGTTACCCGCTGATATGTTACATACTGATATGTTACTGATATGTTACCCACTGATATGTTACATACTGATATGTTACCCACCGATATGTTACATACTGATATATTACATACTGATATGTTACATACTGATATGTTACATACTGATATATTACCCGCTGAAATGTTACCCACTGATATGTTACCCACTGATATGTTACCCACTGATATGTTACCCACTGATATGTTACCCACTGATATGTTACCCACTGATATGTTACATACTGATATGTTACCCACTGATATGTTACATACCGATATGTTACATACCGATATGTTACCTACTGATATATTACCCCCTGATATGTTACATACTGATATTTACATACTGATATGTTACATACTGATATATTACCCGCTGATATGTTACATACTGATATTTACATACTGATATGTTACATACTGATATATTACCCCCTGATATGTTACATACTGATATTTACATACTGATATGTTACCTACTGATATATTACCCCCTGATATGTTACATACTGATATTTACATACTGATATGTTACCTACTGATATATTACCCCCTGATATGTTACATACTGATATTTACATACTGATATGTTACATACTGATATATTACCCGCTGATATGTTACATACTGATATGTTACCCCCTGATATGTTACCCACTGATATGTTACATACTGATATGTTACATACTGATATGTTACATACTGATATGTTACATACTGATATGTTACATACTGATATATTACATACTGATATGTTACATACTGATATATTACCCCCTGATATGTTACATACTGATATGTTACATACTGATATGTTACATACTGATATGTTACATACTGATATGTTACATACTGATATGTTACATACTGATATATTACATACTGATATTTACATACTGATATATTACCCGCTGATATGTTACATACTGATATTTACATACTGATATGTTACATACTGATATGTTACATACTGATATGTTACATACTGCTATGTTACATACTGATATGTTACATACTGATATGTTACATACTGATATATTACCCCCTGATATGTTACATACTGATTGATATATTACATACTGATATGTTACATACTGATATGTTACATACTGATATATTACCCGCTGATATGTTACATACTGATATGTTACAAACTGATATGTTACATACTGATATGTTACATACTGATATGTTACATACTGATATGTTACATACTGATATGTTACATACTGATATATTACATACTGATATGTTACATACTGATATATTACCCCCTGATATGTTACATACTGATATGTTACATACTGATATATTACCCCCTGATATATTACATACTGATATGTTACATACTGATATGTTACCCCCTGATATGTTACATACTGATATATTACCCGCTGCTATGTTACATACTGATATGTTACATACTGATATATTACATACTGATATGTTACATACTGATATATTACCCCCTGATATGTTACATACTGATATGTTACACACTGATATGTTACACACTGATATGTTACCCCCTGATATGTTACATACTGATATGTTACATACTGATATATTACCCGCTGCTATGTTACATACTGATATGTTACATACTGATATATTACATACTGATATGTTACATACTGATATGTTACCCCCTGATATGTTACATACTGATATGTTACATACTGATATATTACCCCCTGATATGTTACATACTGATATGTTACATACTGATATGTTACCCCCTGATATGTTACATACTGATATGTTACACACTGATATGTTACATACTGATATGTTACCCCCTGATATGTTACATACTGATATGTTACATACTGATATATTACCCCCTGATATGTTACATACTGATATGTTACATACTGATATGTTACATACTGATATATTACATACTGATATGTTACATACTGATATATTACATACTGATATGTTACATACTGATATGTTACATACTGATATGTTACATACTGATATATTACCCCCTGATATGTTACATACTGATATGTTACATACTGATATATTACCCCCTGATATGTTACATACTGATATATTACCCCCTGATATGTTACATACTGATATGTTACATACTGAAATGTTAAGAGTCAGTTCAGAATGACAGAACTCACTGGTCTTTGAGGGAGGAAGAAGGGAAGGAGGAGGGCGACAGCTGGGATCCATCTGCAGAGAAAGAAAACATTCAGCGAGAGACAGACAAAACATGTTCATTCAGTGTGTGTGTACATGGGTGTGTGTGTGTGAGTGTGTGTGTACATGTGTGTGTGTGTGTGAGTACATGGGTGTGTGTGTGTGAGTGTGTGTGTACATGTGTGTGTGTGTGTGTGTACATGTGTGTGTGTGTGTGTGTGTGAGTACATGGGTGTGTGTGTGTGTGTGTGTGAGTGTGTGTGTGTACCAGTGTTGTGCAGCTCCACTGCTACCCCTCTGAGGAAGGACTCCAGTCTTCCAGGAGACGAAGACAGGAACCCAACAAGCCACCTCAAGGCCCACACATGACCCTGCACACACAGAGACACACACACGTTGGTCTTACTATTCTTGTGGGGACCAAACAAATTGATTCCCGTTCAAAATCCTATTCTTCCTAACCCTTTCCCCTTCCTAACCTTTTCCCTGTGGGGGGGACAGACGAATTGTCCCCACTTGTCCAAATGGTCCTTGTTTTACTATCCTTGTGAGGACTTCTGGTCCCTACAACAACAGTAAAGCCCAACACACACAACACAAATAAATAAACTAGTTAATCTAGTATATAGTATTACTGGAACTACACACAAATAAATAAACTAGTCAGTTAATCTAGTATTACTGGAACTACACACAAATAAATAAACTAGTTAATCTAATATTACTGGAACTACACACAAATAAATAAACTAGTCAGTTAATCTAGTATCTAGTATTACTGGAACTACACACAAATAAATAAACTAGTTAATCTAGTATCTAGTATTACCAGAACTACACACAAATAAATAAACAGGTTAATCTAGTATATAGTATTACTGGAACTACACACAAATAAATAAACTAGTTAATCTAATATTACTGGAACTACACACAAATAAATAAACTAGTCAGTTAATCTAGTATCTAGTATTACTGGAACTACACACAAATAAATAAACTAGTTAATCTAGTATCTAGTATTACCAGAACTACACACAAATAAATAAACTAGTCAGTTAATCTAGTATCTAGTATTACTGGAACTACACACAAATAAATAAACTAGTCAGTTAATCTAGTATATAGTATTACTGGAACTACACACAAATAAATAAACTAGTCAGTTAATCTAGTATCTAGTATTACTGGAACTACACACAAATAAATAAACTAGTCAGTTAATCTAGTATCTAGTATTACTGGAACTACACACAAATAAATAAACTAGTCAGTTAATCTAGTATCTAGTATTACTGGAACTACACACAAATAAATAAACTAGTCAGTTAATCTAGTATCTAGTATTACTGGAACTACACACAAATAAATAAACTAGTTAATCTAGTATATAGTATTACTGGAACTACACACAAATAAATAAACAGGTTAATCTAGTATATAGTATTACTGGAACTACACACAAATAAATAAACTAGTTAATCTAGTATTACTGGAACTACACACAAATAAATAAACAGGTTAATCTAGTATTACTGGAACTACACACAAATAAATAAACAAGTTAATCTAGTATTACTGGAACTACACACAAATGAATAAACTAGTCAGTTAATCTAGTATCTAGTATTACTGGAACTACACACAAATGAATAAACTAGTCAGTTAATCTAGTATCTAGTATTACTGGAACTACACACAAATAAATAAACTAGTCAGTTAATCTAGTATCTAGTATTACTGGAACTACACACAAATAAATAAACTAGTCAGTTAATCTAGTATCTAGTATTACTGGAACTACACACAAATAAATAAACTAGTCAGTTAATCTAGTATCTAGTATTACTGGAACTACACACAAATAAATAAACTAGTTAATCTAGTATTACTGGAACTACACACAAATAAATAAACAAGTTAATCTAGTATTACTGGAACTACACACAAATGAATAAACTAGTCAGTTAATCTAGTATCTAGTATTACTGGAACTACACACAAATGAATAAACTAGTCAGTTAATCTAGTATCTAGTATTACTGGAACTACACACAAATAAATAAACTAGTCAGTTAATCTAGTATCTAGTATTACTGGAACTACACACAAATAAATAAACTAGTCAGTTAATCTAGTATCTAGTATTACTGGAACTACACACAAATAAATAAACTAGTCAGTTAATCTAGTATATAGTATTACTGGAACTACACACAAATAAATAAACTAGTCAGTTAATCTAGTATCTAGTATTACTGGAACTACACACAAATAAATAAACTAGTCAGTTAATCTAGTATCTAGTATTACCGGAACTACACACAAATAAATAAACTAGTCAGTTAATCTAGTATCTAGTATTACCGGAACTACACACAAATAAATAAACTAGTCAGTTAATCTAGTATCTAGTATTACTGGAACTACACACAAATGAATAAACTAGTCAGTTAATCTAGTATCTAGTATTACTGGAACTACACACAAATAAATAAACTAGTCAGTTAATCTAGTATTACTGGAACTACACACAAATAAATAAACTAGTCAGTTAATCTAGTATTACTGGAACTACACACAAATAAATAAACTAGTCAGTTAATCTAGTATCTAGTATTACTGGAACTACACACAAATAAATAAACTAGTCAGTTAATCTAGTATTACTGGAACTACACACAAATAAATAAACTAGTCAGTTAATCTAGTATTACCGGAACTACACACAAATAAATAAACTAGTCAGTTAATCTAGTATCTAGTATTACCGGAACTACACACAAATAAATAAACTAGTCAGTTAATCTAGTATCTAGTATTACTGGAACTACACACAAATAAATAAACTAGTCAGTTAATCTAGTATTACTGGAACTACACACAAATGAATAAACTAGTCAGTTAATCTAGTATCTAGTATTACTGGAACTACACACAAATAAATAAACTAGTCAGTTAATCTAGTATCTAGTATTACTGGAACTACACACAAATAAATAAACTAGTCAGTTAATCTAGTATCTAGTATTACTGGAACTACACACAAATAAATAAACTAGTCAGTTAATCTAGTATCTAGTATTACTGGAACTACACACAAATAAATAAACTAGTCAGTTAATCTAGTATTACTGGAACTACACACAAATAAATAAACTAGTTAATCTAGTATTACCAGAACTACACACAAATAAATAAACTAGTTAATCTAGTATTACTAGAACTACACACAAATAAATAAACTAGTCAGTTAATCTAGTATCTAGTATTACTGGAACTACACACAAATAAATAAACTAGTCAGTTAATCTAGTATCTAGTATTACTGGAACTACACACAAATAAATAAACTAGTCAGTTAATCTAGTATCTAGTATTACTGGAACTACACACAAATAAATAAACTAGTCAGTTAATCTAGTATCTAGTATTACTGGAACTACACACAAATAAATAAACTAGTCAGTTAATCTAGTATCTAGTATTACCGGAACTACACACAAATAAATAAACTAGTCAGTTAATCTAGTATTACTGGAACTACACACAAATAAATAAACTAGTTAATCTAGTATTACTGGAACTACACACAAATAAATAAACTAGTTAATCTAGTATCTAGTATTACTGGAACTACACACAAATAAATAAACTAGTTAATCTAGTATTACCAGAACTACACACAAATAAATAAACTAGTTAATCTAGTATTACTGGAACTACACACAAATAAATAGACTAGTTAATCTAGTATTACCAGAACTACACACAAATAAATAAACTAGTTAATCTAGTATTACTGGAACTACACACAAATAAATAAACTAGTCAGTTAATCTAGTATCTAGTATTACCAGAACTACACACAAATAAATAAACAAGTTAATCTAGTATCTAGTATTACCAGAACTACACACAAATAAATAAACTAGTCAGTTAATCTAGTATATAGTATTACCAGAACTACACACAAATAAATAAACTAGTCAGTTAATCTAGTATCTAGTATTACTGGAACTACACACAAATAAATAAACTAGTCAGTTAATCTAGTATCTAGTATTACTGGAACTACACACAAATAAATAAACTAGTCAGTTAATCTAGTATCTAGTATTACTGGAACTACACACAAATAAATAAACTAGTTAATCTAGTATTACTGGAACTACACACAAATAAATAAACTAGTTAATCTAGTATTACTGGAACTACACACAAAAACCCTATAGTTTTTGTTGTAGTTTAATTTTTTTGACTCCCCGATTTTGATCTTGTCTCATCGCTGCAACTCCCCAACAGGCTCGGGAGGCGAAAGTCGAGTCATGTGTCCTCTGAAACCTGACCCTCTTCAAACCACACTTCTTAACACCCACCAACTTAACCCGGTAAACACCTGACGACCGGGGTCAGCCTGCAGGCGCCAGGCCCGCCACAAGGAGTCGCTAGAACGCAATGAGCCGAGTAAACCCTATAGGACTCCCAATCACGGCCGGTTGTAATCAAACCCGGGTCTGTAGTGACGCCTCTAGCACTGCGAGGACCCAAGGAGAGCTATTTAATTTAAAAAAAAAAAAACTTTTTCAGATGAGATTGAGATGCAGAAAACAATTTCAGAACAGGGGCGGCAGGATAGCCTAGTGGTTATAGTGTTGGACTAGTAGCTGAAAGGTTGCAAGTTCAAGTTCAAACCCCCGAGCTGACAAGGTACAAATCTGTCCATCTGCCCCTGAACAGGCAGTTAACCCACTGTTCCTAGACCAGTTAACCCACTGTTCCTAGACCAGTTAACCCACTGTTCCTTAGACCAGTTAACCCACTGTTCCTAGACCAGTTAACCCACTGTTCCTAGACCAGTTAACCCACTGTTCCTAGACCAGTTAACCCACTGTTCCTAGACCAGTTAACCCACTGTTCCTAGACCAGTTAACCCACTGTTCCTAGACCAGTTAACCCACTGTTCCTAGGCCAGTTAACCCACTGTTCCTAGGCCAGTTAACCCACTGTTCCTAGACCAGTTAACCCACTGTTCCTAGACCAGTTAACCCACTGTTCCTAGACCAGTTAACCCACTGTTCCTAGACCAGTTAACCCACTGTTCCTAGACCAGTTAACCCACTGTTCCTAGACCAGTTAACCCACTGTTCCTAGACCAGTTAACCCACTGTTCCTAGGCCAGTTAACCCACTGTTCCTAGACCAGTTAACCCACTGTTCCTAGACCAGTTAACCCACTGTTCCTAGACCAGTTAACACACTGTTCCTAGACCAGTTAACCCACTGTTCCTAGACCAGTTAACCCACTGTTCCTAGGCCAGTTAACCCACTGTTCCTAGACCAGTTAACCCACTGTTCCTAGACCAGTTAACCCACTGTTCCTAGACCAGTTAACCCACTGTTCCTAGACCAGTTAACCCACTGTTCCTAGACCAGTTAACCCACTGTTCCTAGACCAGTTAACCCACTGTTCCTAGACCAGTTAACCCACTGTTCCTAGACCGGTTAACCCCACTGTTCCTAGACCAGTTAACCCACTGTTCCTAGACCAGTTAACCCACTGTTCCTAGACCAGTTAACCCACTGTTCCTAGACCAGTTAACCCACTGTTCCTAGACCAGTTAACCCACTGTTCCTAGACCAGTTAACCCACTGTTCCTAGACCAACCCACTGTTCCTAGACCAGTTAACCCACTGTTCCTAGACCAGTTAACCCACTGTTCCTAGACCAACCCACTGTTCCCAGGCCGTCATAGAAAATAAGAATTATAAAGGTAAAATAAATGCTGGAGGTGTTGTCACTAGTCTAGGTAGCAGGCCTTTTATACCCCTCCAACCATCCTACCCCTCCATGTCAGTTACCATCCTACCCCTCCATGTCATTTCTCATCCTACCATCCTACCGCTCCATGTCATTTCTCATCCTTCCACTCCATGTCAGTTCTCATCCTACCATCCTACCCCTCCATGTCAGTTACCATCCTACCCCTCCATGTCATTTCTCATCCTACCATCCTACCGCTCCATGTCATTTCTCATCCTACCCCTCCATGTCAGTTACCATCCTACCCCTCCATGTCATTTCTCATCCTACCATCCTACCGCTCCATGTCATTTCTCATCCTTCCACTCCATGTCAGTTCTCATCCTACCATCCTACCGCTCCATGTCATTTCTCATCCTACCATCCTACCACTCCATGTCATTTCTCATCCTACCATCCTACCCCTCCATGTCATTTCTCATCCTACCATCCTACCCCTCCATGTCATTTCTCATCCTACCATTCTACCCCTCCATGTCATTTCTCATCCTACCACTCCATGTCATTTCTCATCCTACCATCCTACCATCCATGTCATTTCTCATCCTACCCCTCCATGTAATTTCTTATCCTACCATCCTACCCCTCCATGTCATTTCTCATCCTACCAATCCATGTCATTTCTCATTCTACCACTCCATGTCATTTCTCATCCTACCACTCCATGTCATTTCTCATCCTACCACTCCATGTCATTTCTCATCCTACCATTCCATGTAATTTCTCATCCTACCCCGCCATGTCATTTCTCATCCTACCATCCTACCACTCCATGTAATTTCTCATCCTACCCCTCCATGTCATTTCTCAACCTACCATCCTACACCTCCATGTCATTTCTCAACCTACCATCCTACACCTCCATGTCATTTCTCATCCTACCCCTCCATGTCATTTCTCATCCTACCACTCCATGTCATTTCTCATCCTACCACTCCATGTCATTTCTCATCCTACCCCTCCATGTCATTTCTCATTCTACCATCCTACCACTCCATGTAATTTCTCATCCTACCATCCTACCACTCCATGTCATTTCTCATCCTACCACTCCATGTAATTTCTCATCCTACCACTCCATGTCATTTCTCATTCTACCACTCCATGTCATTTCTCATCCTACCACTCCATGTCATTTCTCATCCTACCCCTCCATGTCATTTCTCATCCTACCCCTCCATGTAATTTCTCATTCTACCATCCTACCACTCCATGTAATTTCTCATCCTACCATCCTACCACTCCATGTCATTTCTCATCCTACCACTCCATGTAATTTCTCATCCTACCACTCCATGTCATTTCTCATTCTACCATCCTACCACTCCATGTAATTTCTCATCCTACCATCCTACCACTCCATGTCATTTCTCATCCTACCCCTCCATGTCATTTCTCATCCTACCACTCCATGTCATTTCTCATCCTACCACTCCATGTCATTTCTCATCCTACCCCTCCATGTCATTTCTCATCCTACCACTCCATGTAATTTCTCATCCTAACGCTCCATGTCATTTCTCATCCTACCACTCCATGTAATTTCTCATCCTACCACTACATGTCATTTCTCATCCTACCACTCCATGTCATTTCTCATCCTACCATCCTACCACTCCATGTAATTTCTCATCCTACCACCCCATGTCATTTCTCATCCTACCACTCCATGTCATTTCTCATCCTACCACTACATGTCATTTCTCATCCTACCACTCCATGTCATTTCTCATCCTACCACTCCATGTCATTTCTCATCCTACCATCCTACCACTCCATGTCATTTCTCATCCTACCACTCCATGTCATTTCTCATCCTACCACTCCATGTCATTTCTCATCCTACCACTCCATGTCATTTCTCATCCTACCATCCTACCACTACATGTAATTTCTCATCCTACCACTCCATGTAATTTCTCATCCTACCACTACATGTAATTTCTCATCCTACCACTCCATGTCATTTCTCATCCTACCATCCTACCACTCCATGTAATGTCTCATCCTACCATCCTACCACTCCATGTAATTTCTCATCCTACCGCTCCATGTCATTTCTCATCCTTCCACTCCATGTCAGTTCTCATCCTACCATCCTACCCCTCCATGTCAGTTACCATCCTACCCCTCCATGTCATTTCTCATCCTACCATCCTACCGCTCCATGTCATTTCTCATCCTACCCCTCCATGTCAGTTACCATCCTACCCCTCCATGTCATTTCTCATCCTACCATCCTACCGCTCCATGTCATTTCTCATCCTTCCACTCCATGTCAGTTCTCATCCTACCATCCTACCGCTCCATGTCATTTCTCATCCTACCATCCTACCACTCCATGTCATTTCTCATCCTACCATCCTACCCCTCCATGTCATTTCTCATCCTACCATCCTACCCCTCCATGTCATTTCTCATCCTACCATTCTACCCCTCCATGTCATTTCTCATCCTACCACTCCATGTCATTTCTCATCCTACCATCCTACCATCCATGTCATTTCTCATCCTACCCCTCCATGTAATTTCTTATCCTACCATCCTACCCCTCCATGTCATTTCTCATCCTACCAATCCATGTCATTTCTCATTCTACCACTCCATGTCATTTCTCATCCTACCACTCCATGTCATTTCTCATCCTACCACTCCATGTCATTTCTCATCCTACCATTCCATGTAATTTCTCATCCTACCCCGCCATGTCATTTCTCATCCTACCATCCTACCACTCCATGTAATTTCTCATCCTACCCCTCCATGTCATTTCTCAACCTACCATCCTACACCTCCATGTCATTTCTCAACCTACCATCCTACACCTCCATGTCATTTCTCATCCTACCCCTCCATGTCATTTCTCATCCTACCACTCCATGTCATTTCTCATCCTACCACTCCATGTCATTTCTCATCCTACCACTACATGTCATTTCTCATCCTACCACTCCATGTCATTTCTCATCCTACCCCTCCATGTCATTTCTCATTCTACCATCCTACCACTCCATGTAATTTCTCATCCTACCATCCTACCACTCCATGTCATTTCTCATCCTACCACTCCATGTAATTTCTCATCCTACCACTCCATGTCATTTCTCATTCTACCACTCCATGTCATTTCTCATCCTACCGCTCCATGTCATTTCTCATCCTACCCCTCCATGTCAGTTACCATCCTACCCCTCCATGTCATTTCTCATCCTACCATCCTACCGCTCCATGTCATTTCTCATCCTTCCACTCCATGTCAGTTCTCATCCTACCATCCTACCGCTCCATGTCATTTCTCATCCTACCATCCTACCACTCCATGTCATTTCTCATCCTACCATCCTACCCCTCCATGTCATTTCTCATCCTACCATCCTACCCCTCCATGTCATTTCTCATCCTACCATTCTACCCCTCCATGTCATTTCTCATCCTACCACTCCATGTCATTTCTCATCCTACCATCCTACCATCCATGTCATTTCTCATCCTACCCCTCCATGTAATTTCTTATCCTACCATCCTACCCCTCCATGTCATTTCTCATCCTACCAATCCATGTCATTTCTCATTCTACCACTCCATGTCATTTCTCATCCTACCACTCCATGTCATTTCTCATCCTACCACTCCATGTCATTTCTCATCCTACCATTCCATGTAATTTCTCATCCTACCCCGCCATGTCATTTCTCATCCTACCATCCTACCACTCCATGTAATTTCTCATCCTACCCCTCCATGTCATTTCTCAACCTACCATCCTACACCTCCATGTCATTTCTCAACCTACCATCCTACACCTCCATGTCATTTCTCATCCTACCCCTCCATGTCATTTCTCATCCTACCACTCCATGTCATTTCTCATCCTACCACTCCATGTCATTTCTCATCCTACCCCTCCATGTCATTTCTCATCCTACCACTCCATGTAATTTCTCATCCTAACGCTCCATGTCATTTCTCATCCTACCACTCCATGTAATTTCTCATCCTACCACTACATGTCATTTCTCATCCTACCACTCCATGTCATTTCTCATCCTACCATCCTACCACTCCATGTAATTTCTCATCCTACCACCCCATGTCATTTCTCATCCTACCACTCCATGTCATTTCTCATCCTACCACTACATGTCATTTCTCATCCTACCACTCCATGTCATTTCTCATCCTACCACTCCATGTCATTTCTCATCCTACCATCCTACCACTCCATGTCATTTCTCATCCTACCACTCCATGTAATTTCTCATCCTACCACTCCATGTCATTTCTCATTCTACCACTCCATGTCATTTCTCATCCTACCACTCCATGTCATTTCTCATCCTACCCCTCCATGTCATTTCTCATCCTACCCCTCCATGTAATTTCTCATTCTACCATCCTACCACTCCATGTAATTTCTCATCCTACCATCCTACCACTCCATGTCATTTCTCATCCTACCACTCCATGTAATTTCTCATCCTACCACTCCATGTCATTTCTCATTCTACCATCCTACCACTCCATGTAATTTCTCATCCTACCATCCTACCACTCCATGTCATTTCTCATCCTACCCCTCCATGTCATTTCTCATCCTACCACTCCATGTCATTTCTCATCCTACCACTCCATGTCATTTCTCATCCTACCCCTCCATGTCATTTCTCATCCTACCACTCCATGTAATTTCTCATCCTAACGCTCCATGTCATTTCTCATCCTACCACTCCATGTAATTTCTCATCCTACCACTACATGTCATTTCTCATCCTACCACTCCATGTCATTTCTCATCCTACCATCCTACCACTCCATGTAATTTCTCATCCTACCACCCCATGTCATTTCTCATCCTACCACTCCATGTCATTTCTCATCCTACCACTACATGTCATTTCTCATCCTACCACTCCATGTCATTTCTCATCCTACCACTCCATGTCATTTCTCATCCTACCATCCTACCACTCCATGTCATTTCTCATCCTACCACTCCATGTCATTTCTCATCCTACCACTCCATGTCATTTCTCATCCTACCACTCCATGTCATTTCTCATCCTACCATCCTACCACTACATGTAATTTCTCATCCTACCACTCCATGTAATTTCTCATCCTACCACTACATGTAATTTCTCATCCTACCACTCCATGTCATTTCTCATCCTACCATCCTACCACTCCATGTAATGTCTCATCCTACCATCCTACCACTCCATGTAATTTCTCATCCTACCGCTCCATGTCATTTCTCATCCTTCCACTCCATGTCAGTTCTCATCCTACCATCCTACCCCTCCATGTCAGTTACCATCCTACCCCTCCATGTCATTTCTCATCCTACCATCCTACCGCTCCATGTCATTTCTCATCCTACCCCTCCATGTCAGTTACCATCCTACCCCTCCATGTCATTTCTCATCCTACCATCCTACCGCTCCATGTCATTTCTCATCCTTCCACTCCATGTCAGTTCTCATCCTACCATCCTACCGCTCCATGTCATTTCTCATCCTACCATCCTACCACTCCATGTCATTTCTCATCCTACCATCCTACCCCTCCATGTCATTTCTCATCCTACCATCCTACCCCTCCATGTCATTTCTCATCCTACCATTCTACCCCTCCATGTCATTTCTCATCCTACCACTCCATGTCATTTCTCATCCTACCATCCTACCATCCATGTCATTTCTCATCCTACCCCTCCATGTAATTTCTTATCCTACCATCCTACCCCTCCATGTCATTTCTCATCCTACCAATCCATGTCATTTCTCATTCTACCACTCCATGTCATTTCTCATCCTACCACTCCATGTCATTTCTCATCCTACCACTCCATGTCATTTCTCATCCTACCATTCCATGTAATTTCTCATCCTACCCCGCCATGTCATTTCTCATCCTACCATCCTACCACTCCATGTAATTTCTCATCCTACCCCTCCATGTCATTTCTCAACCTACCATCCTACACCTCCATGTCATTTCTCAACCTACCATCCTACACCTCCATGTCATTTCTCATCCTACCCCTCCATGTCATTTCTCATCCTACCACTCCATGTCATTTCTCATCCTACCACTCCATGTCATTTCTCATCCTACCACTACATGTCATTTCTCATCCTACCACTCCATGTCATTTCTCATCCTACCCCTCCATGTCATTTCTCATTCTACCATCCTACCACTCCATGTAATTTCTCATCCTACCATCCTACCACTCCATGTCATTTCTCATCCTACCACTCCATGTAATTTCTCATCCTACCACTCCATGTCATTTCTCATTCTACCACTCCATGTCATTTCTCATCCTACCGCTCCATGTCATTTCTCATCCTACCCCTCCATGTCAGTTACCATCCTACCCCTCCATGTCATTTCTCATCCTACCATCCTACCGCTCCATGTCATTTCTCATCCTTCCACTCCATGTCAGTTCTCATCCTACCATCCTACCGCTCCATGTCATTTCTCATCCTACCATCCTACCACTCCATGTCATTTCTCATCCTACCATCCTACCCCTCCATGTCATTTCTCATCCTACCATCCTACCCCTCCATGTCATTTCTCATCCTACCATTCTACCCCTCCATGTCATTTCTCATCCTACCACTCCATGTCATTTCTCATCCTACCATCCTACCATCCATGTCATTTCTCATCCTACCCCTCCATGTAATTTCTTATCCTACCATCCTACCCCTCCATGTCATTTCTCATCCTACCAATCCATGTCATTTCTCATTCTACCACTCCATGTCATTTCTCATCCTACCACTCCATGTCATTTCTCATCCTACCACTCCATGTCATTTCTCATCCTACCATTCCATGTAATTTCTCATCCTACCCCGCCATGTCATTTCTCATCCTACCATCCTACCACTCCATGTAATTTCTCATCCTACCCCTCCATGTCATTTCTCAACCTACCATCCTACACCTCCATGTCATTTCTCAACCTACCATCCTACACCTCCATGTCATTTCTCATCCTACCCCTCCATGTCATTTCTCATCCTACCACTCCATGTCATTTCTCATCCTACCACTCCATGTCATTTCTCATCCTACCACTACATGTCATTTCTCATCCTACCACTCCATGTCATTTCTCATCCTACCCCTCCATGTCATTTCTCATTCTACCATCCTACCACTCCATGTAATTTCTCATCCTACCATCCTACCACTCCATGTCATTTCTCATCCTACCACTCCATGTAATTTCTCATCCTACCACTCCATGTCATTTCTCATTCTACCACTCCATGTCATTTCTCATCCTACCACTCCATGTCATTTCTCATCCTACCCCTCCATGTCATTTCTCATCCTACCCCTCCATGTAATTTCTCATTCTACCATCCTACCACTCCATGTAATTTCTCATCCTACCAT
The DNA here is from genome assembly GCF_045791955.1 of Oncorhynchus clarkii lewisi. Classification (NCBI taxonomy): domain Eukaryota; kingdom Metazoa; phylum Chordata; class Actinopteri; order Salmoniformes; family Salmonidae; genus Oncorhynchus; species Oncorhynchus clarkii. The sequence continues at coordinate 238,684 of NC_092159.1, read as the reverse complement.
CCTACCACTCCATGTCATTTCTCATCCTACCACTCCATGTAATTTCTCATCCTACCACTCCATGTCATTTCTCATTCTACCATCCTACCACTCCATGTAATTTCTCATCCTACCATCCTACCACTCCATGTCATTTCTCATCCTACCCCTCCATGTCATTTCTCATCCTACCACTCCATGTCATTTCTCATCCTACCACTCCATGTCATTTCTCATCCTACCCCTCCATGTCATTTCTCATCCTACCACTCCATGTAATTTCTCATCCTAACGCTCCATGTCATTTCTCATCCTACCACTCCATGTAATTTCTCATCCTACCACTACATGTCATTTCTCATCCTACCACTCCATGTCATTTCTCATCCTACCATCCTACCACTCCATGTAATTTCTCATCCTACCACCCCATGTCATTTCTCATCCTACCACTCCATGTCATTTCTCATCCTACCACTACATGTCATTTCTCATCCTACCACTCCATGTCATTTCTCATCCTACCATCCTACCACTCCATGTCATTTCTCATCCTACCACTCCATGTCATTTCTCATCCTACCATCCTACCACTCCATGTCATTTCTCATCCTACCACTCCATGTCATTTCTCATCCTACCACTCCATGTCATTTCTCATCCTACCACTCCATGTCATTTCTCATCCTACCATCCTACCACTACATGTAATTTCTCATCCTACCACTCCATGTAATTTCTCATCCTACCACTACATGTAATTTCTCATCCTACCACTCCATGTCATTTCTCATCCTACCATCCTACCACTCCATGTAATGTCTCATCCTACCATCCTACCACTCCATGTAATTTCTCATCCTACCCCTCCATGTAATTTCTCATCCTACCATCCTACCACTCCATGTCATTTCTCATCCTACCACTCCATGTCATTTCTCATCCTACCACTCCATGTCATTTCTCATCCTACCACTCCATGTCATTTCTCATCCTACCATCCTACCACTACATGTAATTTCTCATCCTACCACTCCATGTAATTTCTCATCCTACCACTACATGTAATTTCTCATCCTACCACTCCATGTCATTTCTCATCCTACCATCCTACCACTCCATGTAATTTCTCATCCTACCATCCTACCCCTCCATGTAATTTCTCATCCTACCACTACATGTAATTTCTCATCCTACCACTCCATGTCATTTCTCATCCTACCATCCTACCACTCCATGTCATTTCTCATCCTACCATTCCATGTCATTTCTCATCCTACCATCCTACCACTCCATGTAATTTCTCATCCTACCATCCTACCACTACATGTCATTTCTCATCCTACTGCTCCATGTAATTTCTCATCCTACCACTACATGTCATTTCTCATCCTACCATCCTACCACTCCATGTAATTTCTCATCCTACCATCCTACCACTCCATGTAATTTCTCATCCTACCCCTCCATGTAATTTCTCATCCTACCACTACATGTAATTTCTCATCCTACCACTCCATGTCATTTCTCATCCTACCACTACATGTAATTTCTCATCCTACCACTCCATGTCATTTCTCATCCTACCATCCTACCACTCCATGTAATTTCTCATCCTACCATCCTACCACTACATGTCATTTCTCATCCTACTGCTCCATGTAATTTCTCATCCTACCACTACATGTCATTTCTCATCCTACCATCCTACCACTCCATGTAATTTCTCATCCTACCATCCTACCACTCCATGTAATTTCTCATCCTACCCCTCCATGTAATTTCTCATCCTACCACTACATGTAATTTCTCATCCTACCACTCCATGTCATTTCTCATCCTACCATCCTACCTGAAAGACACTATGGGGTTGTCCACTGAAAGTTGGCTAGCAACAACAACTGGGACCTAAAAGACTCCCAACATGAGCGCCCAGAAGGTGTACCTTGTAATAGTTGAGGACGGGTAGAGAGGAGGTCAGAGGAGAGAGCGGGGGTCAGAGGAGAGAGCGGGGGTCAGAGGAGAGAGAGGGGGTCAGAGGAGAGAGCGGGGGTCAGAGGAGAGAGAGGAGGACAGAGCGGGGGTCAGAGGAGAGAGCGGGGGTCAGAGGAGAGAGCGGGGGTCAGAGGAGAGAGAGGAGGACAGAGGAGAGGTATACCTTGTAACAGGTAGAGCGGGGGTCAGAGGAGAGAGCGGGGGTCAGAGGAGAGAGCGGGGGTCAGAGGAGAGAGCGGGGGTCAGAGGAGAGGTATACCTTGTAATAGTTGAGGACAGGTAGAGCTGGGGTCAGAGGTTCGTGGAGGATCCGTAGCGCCAGAGCCTGAGTTACCAACAGCAACAGGGCCTGGTCTGGATACACCTAGATAAACACACACAAGTTACCAACAGCAACAGGGCCTGGTCTGGATACACCTAGATAAACACACACAAGTTACCAACAACAATCAATTAAAGAAATACACATGAATTATACTCAGGGATGCAAACTGGCGAGGCCCCCGAAAGGTGACACCCCTACAGGGGAAAATGCATGTTTTAACTAATTAAGAAACAGAATATGACCTACATGTTCAGTCTCTGTGTGTTAAATAAAAAGTGGATTATGTGAAACTAACTCACAGCTACATTTTTTTACAGAAAGCATTCTAATATCTAGACTTTACTTCAAATGGGAGCGCTTGTTACCATGACAGCCTTTATAATAGAACGCTTGTTACCATGACAGCCTTTATAATAGAGCGCTTGTTACCATGACAGCCTTTATAATAGAACGCTTGTTACCATGACAGCCTTTATAATAGAACGTTTGTTACCACGACAGCCTTTATAATAGAACGCTTGTTACCATGACAGCCTTTATAATAGAACGCTTGTTACCATGACAGCCTTTATAATAGAGCGCTTGTTACCATGACAGCCTTTATAATAGAACGCTTGTTACCATGACAGCCTTTATAATAGAACGTTTGTTACCACGACAGCCTTTATAATAGAACGCTTGTTACCATGACAGCCTTTATAATAGAACGCTTGTTACCATGACAGCCTTTATAATAGAGCGCTTGTTACCATGACAGCCTTTATAATAGAACGCTTGTTACCATGACAGCCTTTATAATAGAACGTTTGTTACCACGACAGCCTTTATAATAGAACGCTTGTTACCATGACAGCCTTTATAATAGAACGCTTGTTACCATGACAGCCTTTATAATAGAACGTTTGTTACCATGACAGCCTTTATAATAGAACGCTTGTTACCATGACAGCCTTTATAATAGAACGCTTGTTACCATGACAGCCTTTATAATAGAACGCTTGTTACCATGACAGCCTTTATAATAGAACACTTGTTACCATGACAGCCTATATAATAGAACGCTTGTTACCATGACAGCCTTTATAATAGAATGTTTGTTACCATGACAGCCTTTATAATAGAACGCTTGTTACCATGACAGCCTTTATAATAGAACGTTTGTTACCACGACAGCCTTTATAATAGAGCGCTTGTTACCACGACAGCCTTTATAATAGAACGCTTGTTACCATGACAGCCTTTATAATAGAACGCTTGTTACCACGACAGCCTTTATAATAGAGCGCTTGTTACCACGACAGCCTTTATAATAGAACGCTTGTTACCATGACAGCCTTTATAATAGAACGCTTGTTACCATGACAGCCTTTATAATAGAACGTTTGTTACCACGACAGCCTTTATAATAGAACGCTTGTTACCACGACAGCCTTTATAATAGAGCGCTTGTTACCACGACAGCCTTTATAATAGAACGCTTGTTACCACGACAGCCTTTATAATAGAGCGCTTGTTACCACGACAGCCTTTATAATAGAACGCTTGTTACCATGACAGCCTTTATAATAGAACGCTTGTTACCATGACAGCCTTTATAATAGAACGTTTGTTACCACGACAGCCTTTATAATAGAACGCTTGTTACCATGACAGCCTTTATAATATAACGTTTGTTACCACAACAGCCTTTATAATAGAACGTTTGTTACCACGACAGCCTTTATAATAGAACGCTTGTTACCATGACAGCCTTTATAATATAACGTTTGTTACCACAACAGCCTTTATAATAGAAAGTTTGTTACCACGACAGCCTTTATAATAGAACGCTTGTTACCACGACAGCCTTTATAATAGAAAGTTTGTTACCACGACAGCCTTTATAATAGAACGCTTGTTACCACGACAGCCTTTATAATAGAACGTTTGTTACCATGACAGCCTTTATAATAGAGCGCTTGTTACCACGACAGCCTTTATAATAGAACGCTTGTTACCACGACAGCCTTTATAATAGAACGTTTGTTACCATGACAGCCTTTATAATAGAACGCTTGTTACCATGACAGCCTTTATAATAGAACGCTTGTTACCATGACAGCCTTTATAATAGAGCGCTTGTTACCATGACAGCCTTTATAATAGAACGCTTGTTACCACGACAGCCTTTATAATAGAGCGCTTGTTACCACGACAGCCTTTATAATAGAACGCTTGTTACCATGACAGCCTTTATAATAGAACGCTTGTTACCATGACAGCCTTTATAATAGAACGTTTGTTACCATGACAGCCTTTATAATAGAACGCTTGTTACCACAACAGCCTTTATAATAGAACGTTTGTTACCATGACAGCCTTTATAATAGAACGCGTGTTACAATGACAGCCTTTATAATAGAACGCTTGTTACCATGACAGCCTTTATAATAGAACGTTTGTTACCATGACAGCCTTTATAATAGAACGCTTGTTACCATGACAGCCTTTATAATAGAACGTTTGTTACCATGACAGCCTTTATAATAGAACGCGTGTTACCATGACAGCCTTCATAATAGAACGCTTGTTACCATGACAGCCTTTATAATAGAGCGCTTGTTACCATGACAGCCTTTATAATAGAACGTTTGTTACCATGACAGCCTTTATAATAGAACGCTTGTTACCATGTGTGAGTGTGTGTGTATAATGTGAGTGTGTGAGTGGTGTGTGTGAGTGTGTGTGTATAATGTGAGTGTGTGAGTGGTGTGTGTGAGTGTGTGTGTGGTGTGTGTGAGTGTGTGTGTATAATGTGAGTGTGTGAGTGAGTGTATAATGTGAGTGGTGTGTGTGAGTGTGTGTGTATAATGTGAGTGTGTGTGTGGTGTGTGTGAGTGTGTGTGTATAATGTGAGTGTGTGTGTGGTGTGTGTGAGTGTGTGTGTAATGTGAGTGTGTGAGTGTGTGTGTGTGAGTGTGTGAGTGTGTGTGTATAATGTGAGTGTGTGAGTGTGTGTATAATGTGAATGTGTGTGTGTGGTGTGTGCGAGTGTGTGTGTATAATGTGAGTGTGTGTGTGGTGTGTGTGAGTGTGTGTGTATAATGTGAGTGTGTGAGTGTGTGTGTGGTGTGTGTGAGTGTGTGTGTATAATGTGAGTGTGTGAGTGTGTGTGTATAATGTGAGTGTGTGTGTGTGTGGTGTGTGTGAGTGTGTGTGTATAATGTGAGTGTGTGTGTGGCGTGTGTGAGTGTGTGTGTATAATGTGAGTGTGTGTGTGGTGTGTGTGAGTGTGTGTGTATAATGTGAGTGTGTGTGTGGTGTGTGTGAGTATAATGTGAGTGTGTGTGTGTGTGGTGTGTGTGTATAATGTGAGTGTGTGTGTGTGGTGTGTGTATAATGTGAGTGTGTGTGTGTGGCGTGTGTGAGTGTGTGTGTATAATGTGAGTGTGTGTGGTGTGTGTGAGTGTGTGTGTGTATAATGTGAGTGCGTGTGTGTGTGGTGTGTGTGAGTGTGTGTGTGTATAATGTGAGTGTGTGTGTGTGGTGTGTGAGTGTGTGTGTATTATGTGAGTGTGTGTGTGTGGTGTGTGTGTATAATGTGAGTGTGTGTGTGTGTGGTGTGTGTGAGTGTGTGTGTATAATGTGAGTGTGTGTGTGTGTGTGGTGTGTGTGTATAATGTGAGTGTGTGTGTGAGTGTGTGTGTATAATGTGAGTGTGTGTGTGGTGTGTGTGAGTGTGTGTGTATAATGTGAGTGTGTGTGAGTGTGTGTGTGGTGTGTGTGAGTGTGTGTGTATAATGTGAGTGTGTGTGTGGTGTGTGTGAGTGTGTGTGTATAATGTGAGTGTGTGTGTGTGGTGTGTGTGAGTGTGTGTGTGGTGTGAGTGTGTGTGTGGTGTGTGTGTGTGTATATAATGTGAGTGTGTGTCTGGTGTGAGTGTGTGTACAATGTGAGTGTGTGTGTGGTGTGTGTGTGTGTATAATGTGAGTGTGTGTGTGGTGTGTGTGTGTGTGAGTGTGTATAATGTGTGTGTGTGTGTGTGTGTGTGTGTATAATGTGAGTGTGTGTGTTTGGTGTGTGTGAGTGTGTGTGTGGTGTGAGTGTGTGTCTGGTGTGAGTGTGTGAGTGTGTATAATGTGAGTGTGTGTGTGTGTGTACAATGTGAGTGTGTGTGTGGTGTGTGTGAGTGTGTGTGTGGTGTGAGTGTGTGTGTGTGGTGTGTGTGTGTGTATATAATGTGAGTGTGTGTCTGGTGTGAGTGTGTGTGTGTGTTTGTACAATGTGAGTGTGTGTGTGTGGTGTGCACACCATCAGGAAGGTCCGTGGGATCTGGATGAGGTGTCCCAGAGATCCCTGGTTCAGCAGGATCTCCATGGTAACGTTTCTCGCCTCCTACAAAACACACAATGCTGAAACAACAACAACAGCAACAGCCCAGAGAAAGACAAGCGTGTGTGTGTGTGTGTGTGTACCGTCAGAAAGGCAGTGTCAGGAGGACCAGCAGGAGAATTGAGCACGTGGAGAAAGTATGCCCAACTCTGAGACTGAAACACAGATACACACATTATGTCCACACAGGTCGAATGACTGCCCATTTCTGAGTTTCAGAGGTCTGAGTTTCAGGGGTCTGAGTTTCAGAGGTCTGAGTTTCAGGGGTCGGAGTTTCAGCGGTCTGAGTTTCAGAGGTCTGAGTTTCAGGGGTCGGAGTTTCAGCGGTCTGAGTTTCAGAGGTCTGAGTTTCAGGGGTCTGAGTTACAGAGGTCTGAGTTTCAGAGGTCTGAGTTTCAGCGCTCTGAGTTACAGAGGTCTGAGTTACAGAGGTCTGAGTTTCAGAGGTCTGAGTTACAGAGGTCTGAGTTACAGCGCTCTGAGTTTCAGCGCTCTGAGTTTCAGCGCTCTGAGTTACAGCGCTCTGAGTTACAGAGGTCTGAGTTACAGAGGTCTGAGTTTCAGCGGTCTGAGTTTCAGCGGTCTGAGTTTCAGAGGTCTGAGTTACAGAGGTCTGAGTTTCAGCGCTCTGAGTTTCAGAGGTCTGAGTTTCAGAGGTCTGAGTTTCAGGGGTCGGAGTTTCAGCGGTCTGAGTTTCAGAGGTCTGAGTTTCAGGGGTCTGAGTTACAGAGGTCTGAGTTTCAGAGGTCTGAGTTTCAGCGCTCTGAGTTACAGAGGTCTGAGTTACAGAGGTCTGAGTTTCAGCGCTCTGAGTTACAGAGGTCTGAGTTACAGCGCTCTGAGTTTCAGCGCTCTGAGTTTCAGCGCTCTGAGTTACAGAGGTCTGAGTTACAGAGGTCTGAGTTTCAGCGGTCTGAGTTTCAGAGGTCTGAGTTACAGAGGTCTGAGTTTCAGCGCTCTGAGTTTCAGCGCTCTGAGTTTCAGCGCTCTGAGTTTCAGCGCTCTGAGTGTCAGAGGTCTGAGTGTCAGCGCTCTGAGTGTCAGCGCTCTGAGTGTCAGCGCTCTGAGTGTCAGCGCTCTGATTTACAGAGGTCTGAGTTTCAGCGCTCTGAGTTTCAGCGCTCTAAGTTACAGAGGTCTGAGTTTCAGAGGTCTGAAGTTCTAGACTCAAGGTTGTGAGACTCACGTCCTTGTAGACAGCCATGTTGCTCTTCAGAACCCTCAGGCCAAACTTCACCACCTCGACCTGCCTGGGAACCACAGCACCTAGAAGAAGAAGAGAGAGAGGAGGAGAGAGGGAGGAGGACAGGAAAAGAGAGGGGATAGAGGGAGGATGACAGGACCAGAGAGGGGAGGAGAGATGGAGGAGGACAGGAACAGAGAGAAGAGGGAGGGAGGAGGACAAGACAAGAGAGGAGAAGGAGGGAGGAGGACAGGAACAGAGAGGGGAGGAGAGGGAGGAGGACAGGACAAGAGAGAGGAGAGATGGAGGAGGACAAGAGAGAGGGGAGAGGGAGGAGGACAGGAACAGAGAGATGAGAGATGGAGGAGGACAGGACAAGACAGAGGAGAGAGGGAGGAGGACAGGAACAGAGAGGGGAGGAGAGGAGAGAGGGAGGAGGACAAGAGAGAGGAGAGAGGGAGGAGGACAGGACAAGACAGAGGAGAGAGGGAGGAGGACAGGAACAGAGAGAGGAGAGATGGAGGAGGACAGGAACAGAGAGAGGAGAGATGGAGGAGGACAAGACAAGAGAGGGGAGGAGAGAGGGGGGAGGACAGGAACAGAGAGAGGAGAGATGGAGGAGGACAGGACAAGACAGAGGAGAGATGGAGGAGGACAGGACAAGACAGAGGAGAGATGGAGGAGGACAAGACAAGAGGAGAGAGGGAGGAGGACAGGAACAGAGAGAGGAGAGAGGGAGGAGGACAGGACAGAGGAGAGATGGAGGACGACAAGACAAGACAGTGGAGAGAGGGATGAGGACAGGAACAGAGAGGGGAGGAGAGGAGAGAG
>NC_092159.1:220000-225000 GCF_045791955.1 Oncorhynchus clarkii lewisi | reverse complement strand
ACCAGCTGACTGATGAACGTGACCATATACTGTATTACAGAGTGGACCAGCTGACTGATGAACGTGACCATATACTGTATTACAGAGTGGACCAGCTGACTGATGAACGTGACCATATACTGTATTACAGAGTGGACCAGCTGACTGATGAACGTGACCATATACTGTATTACAGAGTGGACCAGCTGACTGATGAACGTGACCATATACTGTATTACAGAGTGGACCAGCTGACTGATGAACGTGACCATATACTGTATTATTACTGATGAACGTGACCATATACTGTATTGGACCAGCTGACTGATGAACGTGACCATATACTGTATTACAGAGTGGACCAGCTGACTGATGAACGTGACCATATACTGTATTACAGAGTGGACCAGCTGACTGATGAACGTGACCATATACTGTATTACAGAGTGGACCAGCTGACTGATGAACGTGACCATATACTGTATTACAGAGTGGACCAGCTGACTGATGAACGTGACCATATACTGTATTACAGAGTGGACCAGCTGACTGATGAACGTGACCATATACTGTATTACAGAGTGGACCAGCTGACTGATGAACGTGACCATATACTGTATTACAGAGTGGACCAGCTGACTGATGAACGTGACCATATACTGTATTACAGAGTGGACCAGCTGACTGATGAACGTGACCATATACTGTATTACAGAGTGGACCAGCTGACTGATGAACGTGACCATATACTGTATTACAGAGTGGACCAGCTGACTGATGAACGTGACCATATACTGTATTACAGAGTGGACCAGCTGACTGATGAACGTGACCATATACTGTATTACAGAGTGGACCAGCTGACTGATGAACGTGACCATATACTGTATTACAGAGTGGACCAGCTGACTGATGAACGTGACCATATACTGTATTACAGAGTGGACCAGCTGACTGATGAACGTGACCATATACTGTATTACAGAGTGGACCAGCTGACTGATGAACGTGACCATATACTGTATTACAGAGTGGACCAGCTGACTGATGAACGTGACCATATACTGTATTACAGAGTGGACCAGCTGACTGATGAACGTGACCATATACTGTATTACAGAGTGGACCAGCTGACTGATGAACGTGACCATATACTGTATTACAGAGTGGACCAGCTGACTGATGAACGTGACCATATACTGTATTACAGAGTGGACCAGCTGACTGATGAACGTGACCATATACTGTATTACAGAGTGGACCAGCTGACTGATGAACGTGACCATATACTGTATTACAGAGTGGACCAGCTGACTGATGAACGTGACCATATACTGTATTACAGAGTGGACCAGCTGACTGATGAACGTGACCATATACTGTATTACAGAGTGGACCAGCTGACTGATGAACGTGACCATATACTGTATTACAGAGTGGACCAGCTGACTGATGAACGTGACCATATACTGTATTACAGAGTGGACCAGCTGACTGATGAACGTGACCATATACTGTATTACAGAGTGGACCAGCTGACTGATGAACGTGACCATATACTGTATTACAGAGTGGACCAGCTGACTGATGAACGTGACCATATACTGTATTACAGAGTGGACCAGCTGACTGATGAACGTGACCATATACTGTATTACAGAGTGGACCAGCTGACTGATGAACGTGACCATATACTGTATTACAGAGTGGACCAGCTGACTGATGAACGTGACCATATACTGTATTACAGAGTGGACCAGCTGACTGATGAACGTGACCATATACTGTATTACAGAGTGGACCAGCTGACTGATGAACGTGACCATATACTGTATTACAGAGTGGACCAGCTGACTGATGAACGTGACCATATACTGTATTACAGAGTGGACCAGCTGACTGATGAACGTGACCATATACTGTATTACAGAGTGGACCAGCTGACTGATGAACGTGACCATATACTGTATTACAGAGTGGACCAGCTGACTGATGAACGTGACCATATACTGTATTACAGAGTGGACCAGCTGACTGATGAACGTGACCATATACTGTATTACAGAGTGGACCAGCTGACTGATGAACGTGACCATATACTGTATTACAGAGTGGACCAGCTGACTGATGAACGTGACCATATACTGTATTACAGAGTGGACCAGCTGACTGATGAACGTGACCATATACTGTATTACAGAGTGGACCAGCTGACTGATGAACGTGACCATATACTGTATTACAGAGCGGACCAGCTGACTGATGAACGTGACCATATACTGTATTACAGAGCGGACCAGCTGACTGATGAACGTGACCATATACTGTATTACAGAGCGGACCAGCTGACTGATGAACGTGACCATATACTGTATTACAGAGCGGACCAGCTGACTGATGAACGTGACCATATACTGTATTACAGAGTGGACCAGCTGACTGATGAACGTGACCATATACTGTATTACAGAGTGGACCAGCTGACTGATGAACGTGACCATATACTGTATTACAGAGTGGACCAGCTGACTGATGAACGTGACCATATACTGTATTACAGAGTGGACCAGCTGACTGATGAACGTGACCATATACTGTATTACAGAGTGGACCAGCTGACTGATGAACGTGACCATATACTGTATTACAGAGTGGACCAGCTGACTGATGAACGTGACCATATACTGTATTACAGAGTGGACCAGCTGACTGATGAACGTGACCATATACTGTATTACAGAGTGGACCAGCTGACTGATGAACGTGACCATATACTGTATTACAGAGTGGACCAGCTGACTGATGAACGTGACCATATACTGTATTACAGAGTGGACCAGCTGACTGATGAACGTGACCATATACTGTATTACAGAGTGGACCAGCTGACTGATGAACGTGACCATATACTGTATTACAGAGTGGACCAGCTGACTGATGAACGTGACCATATACTGTATTACAGAGTGGACCAGCTGACTGATGAACGTGACCATATACTGTATTACAGAGTGGACCAGCTGACTGATGAACGTGACCATATACTGTATTACAGAGTGGACCAGCTGACTGATGAACGTGACCATATACTGTATTACAGAGTGGACCAGCTGACTGATGAACGTGACCATATACTGTATTACAGAGTGGACCAGCTGACTGATGAACGTGACCATATACTGTATTACAGAGTGGACCAGCTGACTGATGAACGTGACCATATACTGTATTACAGAGTGGACCAGCTGACTGATGAACGTGACCATATACTGTATTACAGAGTGGACCAGCTGACTGATGAACGTGACCATATACTGTATTACAGAGTGGACCAGCTGACTGATGAACGTGACCATATACTGTATTACAGAGCGGACCAGCTGACTGATGAACGTGACCATATACTGTATTACAGAGCGGACCAGCTGACTGATGAACGTGACCATATACTGTATTACAGAGTGGACCAGCTGACTGATGAACGTGACCATATACTGTATTACAGAGTGGACCAGCTGACTGATGAACGTGACCATATACTGTATTACAGAGTGGACCAGCTGACTGATGAACGTGACCATATACTGTATTACAGAGCGGACCAGCTGACTGATGAACGTGACCATATACTGTATTACAGAGTGGACCAGCTGACTGATGAACGTGACCATATACTGTATTACAGAGTGGACCAGCTGACTGATGAACGTGACCATATACTGTATTACAGAGCGGACCAGCTGACTGATGAACGTGACCATATACTGTATTACAGAGCGGACCAGCTGACTGATGAACGTGACCTGCAAATTAATTACTTACAAATCATACAATGTGATTTTCTGGATTTTTGTTTTAGATTCCGTCTCTCACAGTTGAAGTGTACCTACGATAAAAAATTACAGACCTCTACATGCTTTGTAAGTAGGAAAACCTACAAATTACCTCGTGGACCAGTTGACTGCAGATATTGATTGTGATGGTAAATACCTGTTGAGTCTCTGTAATGTTTCAGTTCTCAGCAGGACAACAGCGGCAGATTCAGTCAGCGGCTCCTTCTTCCCTTTTCCCGGGCGGATCCCCGTCACGTTCTGTCCCTTTAACACTGAGACCAGCAGGACATCTGACCAGGGGAGAACACACAGCCTGGAACAAACACACACACATAAACGGTCTGTCCCTTTAACACTGAGACCAGCAGGACATCTGACCAGGGGAGAACACACAGCCTGGAACACACACACACACATTAACGGTCTGTCCCTTTAACACTGAGACCAGCAGGACATCTGACCAGGGGAGAACACACAGCCTGGAACAAACACACACATTAACGGTCTGTCACTTTAACACTGAGACCAGCAGGACATCTGACCAGGGGAGAACACACAGCCTGGAACACACACACACATTAACAGTCTGTCCCTTTAAGACTGAGACCAGCAGGACATCTGACCAGGGGAGAACACACAGCCTGGAACACACACACACACATTAACGGTCTGTCCCTTTAACACTGAGACCAGCAGGACATCTGACCAGGGGAGAACACACAGCCTGGAACACACACACACATTAACGGTCTGTCCCTTTAACACTGAGACCAGCAGGACATCTGACCAGGGGAGAACACACAGCCTGGAACAAACACACACACATAAACGGTCTGTCCCTTTAACACTGAGACCAGCAGGACATCTGACCAGGGGAGAACACACAGCCTGGAACACACACATTAACAGTCTGTCCCTTTAAGACTGAGACCAGCAGGACATCTGACCAGGGGAGAACACACAGCCTGGAACACACACACACATTAACGGTCTGTCCCTTTAAGACTGAGACCAGCAGGACATCTGACCAGGGGAGAACACACAGCCTGGAACAAACACACACATTAACGGTCTGTCCCTTTAACACTGAAAGGGGGAGGGGGAGGATCTGTACCTGTTTCTCAGAGCGATGCAGCTGGGAGGAAGGGGGGGAGGGTCTATACCTGTTTCTCAGAGCGATGCAGCTGG